>NC_051222.1:25240193-25427693 GCF_015220715.1 Pygocentrus nattereri
TACATGTGTCCCAACATCTGAAAATCATTGTAGCCTTAATGCTTGTTTCTTCTGAAACACATATTTCTGCTAGTCATTTGTGTTTTAATAATAATATTATGATTTTTTATGTATAACTTTTTATGGCTGTGGTTGTTAATGTTGTGCTAGTCTTTTTGAAGTATGCTCAAAATTTAGCTGCAATTATCAATAATGTTGTTTCGGGGGTGTTATGATTGTTTTAATAGTGACAAAATAGAATTTTCAATAAATGCATAATTATTTATAAACAAATAGAATTAGCATGTGGTCACTTCATGCAAAAGGATTTTAGTGGCTTTTAGTTTTTTTTGAAAAGTATATACCAATTATAAATTGATGCCAACAAGGTGGGATGGGGGAAACAAAAGGCTGGTAAAGTTGTGTGATGCTAAAAAAAAAACAAACAAAAAAAAAACACCTGTTGGCAACAGGTCAGTAACATGATTGCATATAAACGAGCATCTCAGAGAGTCTTCTAGAAGTAAAGATGGGGAGGGATTCACAGCTCTATGAAAGACTGCAAGAGCAAATAATGCAACAATTCAAGAATAACTTTTGCTTTTCAGCATCTACAGTACATAATATCATAAAAAGTTTCAGAGAATCTGGAGAAATCTGGATGCAAGGGACAAAGCCAAAAACCTGTATTTGCTGGCCATGATCTTGGGCCTTCATGTGGCACTGCATTAAAAACAAACATGATTGGACCCAGAAACACTTCTGAAAGACACTGTCTGTAAAACAATTCATCGCTGCATCCACAAACGCAAGTTAAAACTCTTAAACACAAATCATATATAAACAGATCCAGAAATGCTGCCACCTTCTCTGGGCAAGAGCTCATTTAAAATGGACTGAGGGGAAGTGGAAAAGTGTCCTGTGGCCCGACACTGTGTGATTCTTTTAGGAAATCATGGACACTGTGTCCTCCAGGCTAAAGACCACTCAGCTTGTTTTCAGTAAACAGTTCAAAGGCCAGTATTCCTGATGTAATGTTCTCAAAATTTGGGGAACTTTCTCTCTTTTAGTCTAATACTAAAAGAATGTGTTAAAAAAACAGGATGTGCGTTTTTTTCAGATCAAGATGGAAGAGGTGGGGGCTAACCTTCACCTCCCACCAACTCCCCCTTCTAATGCAAAACTCACATCCACTAAAACAAGTGTCATTGCGTGATTCTGAGAAATGAAGAGAGAGCAATTTTCGACAGCTTTTACACGTCTGCTGTGGGGGTGTCTATGCTATTGAGAGTAAAAGCTCCTTGATGGTCCTTGGCTTGGATGTGTGTTTCTAGGAAAAAACCTTTAATTGATATATGAAGCTTTACTTTATGAGAAGGTTCTTAAACTTTAGAATGGTTCTTCACACTTGCACATCTAATTTACAAAAATGAGGAATCAGAAGAGGGAATCTAAAGTAGCTTTTCTATGACGTCACTCCAGAGAACCTTAATACTGGTGCAGATGCTGGTATACGGTTGGGTTGTGTAGGAATCTAACCGAATGCTTAGGTCACTGTATTGAATCACCTTATATGCATCACACAGCTTGACCCTTACCAAAGTCTTTGCTCCTATTACCATTTTGTTGTGTCCTTTCAGCTTTATTGCTTAATTCAATTTCCAGTCAAAACAGCCTTTGAGAAACGGGGAAATACAAAGAAAATCAATGAAAAAACAGGGGTTTACCAGAAATGTGTAATTTAGAAAATGGGTTAATTTCTGTTAAATATACACTCACCTGCCACTTTATTAGGTACACCTTGCTAGTAGAAGGTTGGACCCCCTTTTGCCTTCAGAACTGCCTTAATTCTTCATGGCACACTTTCAGCAAGGTGTTGGAAACATTCCTCATAGATTCTGGTTGGTTATTTGAGTTACTGTTGCCTTTCTATCATCTGACCTCTCAAACCAACAAGGCATTTTCATCCACACAACTGCCGCTCACTGGATATTTCCTCTTTTTCGAACAATTCTCTGAAAACTCCAACACTCCAGCACCAACACCCACGCCACATTCAAAGTCACTTAAATCCCCTTTCTTCTCCATTCTGATGCTCGGTTTACACTTCAGCAAGTTGTTTTGACCACCTCTACATGCCTAAATCATTGAGTTGCAGCCATGTGATTGGCTGATTAGCTATTTGTGTTAACAAGCAATTGAACCCAATTGTACCTAATAAAGTGGCTGGTGAGTGTGTATTTTCTTCTTTTTTTCTTGACCTTTACATAATGACGACTTTAACTGGAAACTACTTAACTGAAGGGATGATTTCAGACTTTTGCACAGTACTGTATGTTAGCCATTACTCTGAAATTTTATAAACATATAAAGAAATAGTAATGTCTCTTGCTTTCTTCTTCTGATTGTCTTTTATAGAGCCTGTTCTGGACTGTATTCCGTCTCTCAGAGTTCCTCGGAACACAGTGTGGAAATCTCCTGAAAAAGAGACTCTGAAGATCAACTGTACTGTTACCACTGAATCACACTGTTGGAAGAACTTATCAGTGTCATGGTGTAAAATTGAGGATACTGATCACTGCAGACCTTTGAATCACTCCAATCACACTGGAACAGGATGGAGGAATATTACTGAGAAGGAAAGAAAGTTTTTTCTGATTTTCTGGAGTTTATCTCTGCAGGACGCTGGACTTTACAGGTGTAAGTCAGATGGACCTGTATTCACTACAAGCCACGGTATCAATGTTACTGTTACAGGTAAAGACATAATGCTTCATATATTTTTCTATGTACAGTCTGGTGCGAAGTTTTTAGGCATCTAAGAAAAATTGTAAACCATTGACCTCAGCAGTGAGTTTATCACAATATACATTAGAATAAAGTCATATTCATAATTCAAATAAACATAAAAACAATAAAATAAAAAGTAACAAGAATTTCCTTGACACCTTCACAGCCGCCACAGAGACTTGTTAACATCATTAATTACATCATGAGCACAATTTACTGAAGCACTGATTGGTCAAACTAGGAGCTGCTTTTTAACTACATATAATACTGGGCTTCGGGGAGAGGCTTGAAAATGGTTAAACAAACACACTAACAATCAGAAAATCACTATTTATTTAATATATATAAATATAATTTATAAAAATATTCTATACATTTTGTTTATTCAAATATTAACACTTTTCTCAGCAAATAAACACAAACACATACTACACAAATAGATTTTGAAAATGTGTCTTGGGTGCCTAAGATTTTCGCACAGTACTGCATGAACATGACCACACATTATTTATTTGTTTATTTATTATCTGTAATCTTTCAGCCTCTGACACAGACGTTGAAGTTGTCAGCAATGAAAACAAAACAACAAGTAAGGACACTGATTTTCAAACCTCATTTCACAAGAAAACAAATTCATGGTCCTAAAATGATATAATCTGTTTATTGAGTGGTACAATCATATTTAGTCACTAATATCAGTTAGCATGTTCTTATTGTTCTTGTTCTCATGTTCTTATATTATTCTATAATCATCCACACACTGTTTGCATTGCTTCATTAACACTGATGAAGGGTTGAGCCGTCTTCTTGTAAAATACTTCTTGTTTCAGATGGTTCTTTAATTGTGCCTTCGGATCTGCAATGGCTTCCGTACGCCTATATCTGCAGTGGAATTGTAGGGCTGGTCCTCACAGTGCTGGTTGTGGCTCTACTTGTCATCCGGTGCCAAGGTACAAGTTTTATTCCACATTGTGAGCGTCATTCACTCATATAGTGCATATATCAAAATATCTTATACTGACATGATTTTCTGTTACACTTGCATAGGACCAAAACAATCCAAGAAAGAGAAAGTAGCTGACCATCAGGTACAGTGCACACATATTATTGCTGTCAAACAAGATCTTGTGACTCTGAAATGCTAACTTTATATGAAAAGAAAAGTTGTTTTTACTTTTACTTTAATATATTTTATTAATAGGTTTTTGCACTTGCAAGTCCCAACTGTGGAGTTTTGGATATGTGTTATTATTTTTAGCATTAAGCATAGAAAATATTTTTATAGGGTTATAACTCATTTTCACATACAAAATAAATGCAAACTGTAACAGGTTTATGCAATTTATGAAGCACATTTTATGCTAAAATGCCAGTATTGTACATGTTGCATACTAACCTGTGTAAAAAGCAGATTCCTGCCATTGAAACTCCATTATATCAATATCACATAAAAAAAAATTATATTGTTTTTGATCAGTTATTTATAGATTATATATATATATAAATATATATATATATTAATTGTTACATATGTTACAAAAACGTAAAATATGTTTTTCAAAGCCAAACAAATCTTGGAAACAGAGGTTAGCAAAAGGCATGATCACAAAAGTGTGAGAAGTTAAGCATCCCTGGATTCACAATAAAGCAAGTAAACATTCATATTTATATTAACATTCAATATTTTCTGCAGGTCCTTATCAGTATATAAGCAGACCATGCTGTTTAAATTCAATATCTAAAAATATCTTCAACATATCCTTACCCAATAACAAAAACTCTTTTTTGTCAGGGTCAATTATCTAAATATTTGCACAGCCAAGAGCCATGTAGTTACAGAAACACCCATACGTTAATAATAAATTTTACATTTAGTCCATGCTCTCTGAGCTTGCCAGAGCACATATCTAAAAAAAATATATCGATCAAATCATGTGGATAAAAAGTGAATATTTATCACTTCATTTATAATAAGACATGTTTGGTAACAAAACTGATTTTGTAAAGCAACATATTGTGAATGAAAATATGAAAACTATATGTAATCAACAATTAAGGGAATAAAAATTACATTCACCAGCCACTTTATTAGGTGCTAGTAAAAGGTTGGACCCCCTTTTGCCTTCAGAACTGCCTTAATTCTTCATGGCATACTTTCAACAAGGTGTTGGAAACGTTCTTCAGAGATTCTGGTTGGTTATTTGAGTTACTGTTGCCTTTCTATCATCTGGAACCAGTCTGCCTTTTCTCCTCTGACCTCTCACATCAACAAGGCATTTTCGTCCACAACTGCCGCTCACTGGATATTTCCTCTTTTTCGGACCGTTCTCTGTAAACCCTAGAGATGGCTGTGCGTGAAAATCCCAGTAGATCAGCAGTTTCTGAAATACTCAGACCAGCCCGTCTGGCACCAACAACCACGCCACGTTCAAAGTTCCTTAAATCACCTTTCTTCCCCGTTCTGATGCTCGGTCTGCACTTCCGCCAGTTGTCTAGACCACCTCTACATGCCTAAATGCATTGAGCGGCCATGTGATTGGCTGATTAGCTGTTTGCGTTAACAAGCAACTGAACAAAAAAAAGTGTTATGAAGTTTTGACATGACAGCAATGATATTTTTATATTTTTCTACATAGTTTTTCTTGCATTACTAGCAGTGGATTTAAGTTCTCTACTGAAAGTGAACAATACCTTATCAATCACAGTATCTCACCATTTATCTTTGTTTACAGTCGAGCACAAGCCAGAGGCCTCCTTTTACTTCAACTGTACATGACAGCGTGACTCGAGGCAACACCCACAGTCTACCCACCCAACTCAACCCACCATCTCCCTGCATCTACGATAATGCTCCTATTAGGGCGTCATCTCAGAGAGACGGCCCCTCCAGAAGACATCTAGCCAATCACACAGCAAAGCCAGGCCACAGCCATGACTGCTTCAACATGGAGGTGGAGGAAGAGGAGAATCCTCTGGTCTATGCCTCTCTGAATCACAAGGCTTTGTCACGGGGACAAGTTCGAATCAGTCATCCAGAGGAGACCTCCGAATATTCCGCCATTCGGCTCTCCTAACTATTAATGTCGCATGGACCTTTGAGGCTGACCTGAGAACAGTTTTGTGTTTTGTGTGGTTAGGGTTTCGATTTAAATAAGAGCAGAGGGTCCTGGATCAGAACTGTGAACTGTGCACTTATTCTACAAGAACTGAGAAAGACTGTCCATCCACACATTGAGCAGCTGTGATGGAACTTCATTGCATAGAACGTTCAAATGCTCTGTACATAAAGGCATTTTCACGACAGTAACTATGGCCTGAGATTCAGTGTTAGTGATTAAAAAGAACCAAGTATGGTCTTTTAATTTCACAGGAAACATAATTCAACTTAAAATATGTGGATTTTTACAGTACTATGGAAAATTCAGAGGCTACTTTATTTAATTTCCAGTCAAAACAGCACTCAAAGATTTCATCTTTGAGAGAGTGGAGAAAATCAAGCTCCTTCAGATTACTGAGTCAGAAAGGATGTGTAGCTGTCAAGAAGATCTTACTAAGAAAAATAAATTTAAGAAAATCTACAAAAGAAACAAAGAAGCTGCTGGTGTTCTCAGAGTTCAGGCATCATTATCACTGAATATGTTTGGGATTGCTTGGATGGTGAGTAGCAGAAAAAAATACTTCTAAGGCTAAATATCCCTGCAAATTTCCTTGAAAAACTGAAAGCAAGTCTCTCATAAAGATTAGAAGCTATAATAAATTATGAAATATTTGATATTCCATTTAGCAGTTGAGATTTTTCTGTAATTTTCAGTTAAATGTTTTGTTTTTTCTTGATGCTGAAAATGAGTAATTTATACTTTATTTGGTCATTTTCTCTGGAAAATTTCTCTGGACCGTCAAATTCCCTTCAAGTTTATTTTTTTAATTGAAGCAACACGTTGTTTTACAGCATATTAAACAATCTTAGACAAGGAAACTAAGAAAGTAGTTTTGGTTTGTTCCGAGTTCCAAGCACTCTTCCCATCATCAGGAGACCAAGCTCAAAACCCAGCAGTGCCATTGCTGCTCATGACCGAATGCCCACAGTGAGTAATCACATGCCCACCACCCAATACTCCTACTCTTATGATCCAACACTAGGCACGCCCCTGTAATGCTGTCCCCACACATGTGTAGGAGGCCTTTAGAGAATGAAACTATATTCTGTAAGACTTTTCTGAAGTTGATCAAATTGGTGGGATAAGACACGCTGGCAGTATAACCCTGATATAGCAGCAAGATCTGGACCTACATTTATCCTGTCTTTAAAAGTAAAGTTACTAAAGGTTACTGATAAAGGATCATTTAATTATGCTGATAATTATTTCCAGTGTATTGGGAACATCTAAAATAGTGTTCAGACTTTCATTTATCCAATATCCAGTCAAAACAGCCATTAAGTACAAGTTATTCAGGAAAAATAGAAGATATAACTGAAAAGTACATAAAAAACCTCCACAATTTTCATAGTTTTTTACTATTTAGTCTTTCAATTCTTTCAACCATACTTTTATTTTAGCTTCCATTCTTTTCAGATGTTTCAGCTTTTCAAAAAAAAATCATTAATTTAATGAATTAATGAATTAAACTTATCAGTCCATAAAATCTTACACCACATCTCAGGTGTCCAGTTTCAGTGTTGTAGTACGAAGTTTCTTCTTCTGTTTTTTGTCTGTTTCCTTTTTTCAGAATGAACAAAAGGGTAGTCTGTGGCTTTTGTGTGATACTTTAGCTATACTTTCCTTTTAGCCATTTCATTATAATCAAAAACCCTGTATCTGCACGTTGTATGTTTCCAAGTTGTTGACTGTAGCCCATCAGTAATTTGATCATTTATCAGCCCCTCTACCACGCAAATCAACAGTGAAAAAGAACAACCATAAGACCACCACTAACTAAATCATATGGGCTGTCGCTGACGTAATGCTTGTTAAAGCAACAAGTTTTTATCCCAAGTAAATTTGGACCATATGCATTAGTCATGAAATTTTAACACAATGTAGAGAGCAGCTGATATTATTAAATTCTGTAAAACCTATGACAGTAAACATACTGAAGATAATGTTTAATAATTCTATCATTTGAATACTATGATACTTTTTTAGGTGTGATTGAGCAGATATATATTGGATGGTGTAAGGTCAAATTTTAGATATGATAGCTTCACAGCACCAAGCCTGGTTTTAGAAGTGCATGATGGGACGGCCTTGTGCAACACAAAAGCAAAGAGCCCACAAGTACTACAATGCATGATTACATTTCCTGTGTGAGGAAGGGGAGTGTGTGACGAACGGAACACAGCATGGCGTGACTGTCACCTGTAGTGGTGGGATTAGTAAGATACTCCTTGGTTATTTCTCACATTGTACCTGTATGCGTGGGCACACGTTAGTAAATGACTTCATTCTTACTTTTTGCAGTGTACACCCCTAAACATGAAGGCTCCTCGGTGGTTCTTCGCTTGAATTTATGGTCCTACAAAGACCTTTTAATTGGTATAGAACCTGGTACAGAACCACCAATAGTGGTTCTTCTGTGGTTATGAGTATGGCAGATATCTGTAAGTCATTCCACATGATTCAGTCCCTAAAATATAAACAGTCATTCACAGTGTTTTGATGTGAAAACGGCATTTCTGCAGAAATGTTCCGAGTTAGAATTATTCGCAGTGGTGTTGACAGGAACCAGACGTCTGAAACATTTTAAAAACTCTAAAAAGGCTACTTTACTGAAAGCTTTCACACAAAATGGTTACAAATGTTTTCTAGTGTCTTAGACACTGATTTGTAATAGTTTTGAGATACGTTTTTGGTCTAAACTATGTGTTTTTCACTTCGTGCAGGGTGTACTAGGGTAAAATAGAGATCTACCTCTTGTTTATCCTTGTCAACATTACATATAACAGCTCATAAGATACATGTAGGGTTTGTTGGTGATTTTCAATAGTAAATAAAATGTCTGAATTTGTAATGTAGGCATCGTAACTCCTGGCTCTTATCACCACCACCAAAAATAAAAAATCTTAGTTTCTTTACAATTAACCATTTAACATCAAAACATTCTGTGTAACTTAATCACAATAATCACAATAATCACAATGACTAAATTATGCAGACATTTAGAAAAAGTGGTGGAATGGCCCTTTAAATCAAAGTTCTATCAAATAAAGTCTATAGTTTGTTTGCCCTTCTAAATTAAAGTTTAGTTAAAATTCACTGCTATACTGTAAATAGAACCCATTTAGTACCAATTTGAACAATGACAAGTAACCTTAACCAAGTATAATGGAATAACTGCTCCATGCTGGTTGGATATAAGTAAAAACAATGATAAAACTTTACTGTTTTAATAAAGTTAGTGATTAAATGACCATAAAATGGATTTTACCATGTTTCACTGTATGACACTAATAGCATCTGATAACTCAGATGGTATCTAAATGGTTGATGGCCTGGACACACTGTTCTAGGAAAAAACTTTATTAGGTAAAGAACTTTTACTTCATTATGTGGTGGTTCTTTTCAATGTTGAAGATGTTCTTCACACTCAGACATCTCATTTGCAGAAATTGTTCTTTAAAGGAGTCATAAGCTGAAAAGATTTTTAGTGGTTCTTCTATGGCAGGCAAGTCAAACTGGGGACATTCTGGGCCAAAGTGCTGCAGAGATTAACACTTACCCTCATCTACTGCTCTAAATTCAGTTCGTGACGGCCTGACTAATGAACTTATGAGCTGAATCAGGTGTGTTTAATAAGGCAGTATGCTAAAGTCTGCATTGTTTTGGCCCATGGGGACTGGAGTGTGATATTTTACCACTGAGTGGTCCTAGATCCGTGTTTAAGGGTGAAGAAAAATCCCATCTAGGCTTGACAATAGAGAAGTGATTAGACAGTTATGACAGTACAGGTCACCTTTCACCCCTTCAAATGCTCCGAACTATTTTCAGTTCTGTTAAAGTGTTTGTCAGAGACCTAAATCAGAGAACTGGACTTCTTTTTCAGTTTAATGGAGAGGTTCCTCTGTGAACTTCTTTCACATGTAGTTTGACTGTTTTGTGTCTGGCTGTGAGGTTTTGTGTTGTCGCAAACAAAAGATCCTTCATTATGTCTGAGTCTCTTTGAAGTAAACACTGTATGTACCTTAAGCAGCTAAGTCGGCTCTTGGAGGATGCTGTGGTAGAGGATGTATGATCTGCGGGTTTCAGGAGCATGACTGCAGAGCATGCAGGCCTGAGGTGACTGACAGCTCGTGTTCTATCCTTGCTATCTGACCTAGTCCTTTACACGGGTAAAGGTAATGACTGTTGTTCCCAGTGCCGGCCTCGCTGCACACCTGAGTTCATGAAGAGTTAAGCAAGTAGTTCAGTTTGAGATACACTGGCTCGCAAGGGTTTGATCTGGGAAAGGACCAAGGTGTGCAATAATGGTCCCTCATGGGAAAGCAGTTGAAAAAACCCCCACCTTTAAGCTAACGAAAGCTGTAAAATCAGGGGTGCTTACCACCATTGCACTTACTGTCAGTCCCACTGACCCTTTCAACCCTTTTTAATCTTAAGATTTATCACTCAGTACATTAATTATAACTTCAGTTGTGTAGGTATTGAGAACCTTTACATGACCTGTAGAGAACCTTTACATTAAGTGGAGGTTTATCGATCTTCATACAAAAAAGTGTCTTTAAAGAAGCAGCCACTGAAAAGTTCATTAGGAAACCAAAGATGCTTTTTCTATCACTCCACAGAAGCCTTCCTATATTTTTTATAATTAAAATTGTTGGTTTTAAGGGGCTAAAATATCTACAAGGTGATGTCACCCCTGGATAAAACAGCCCCCCCCCACCCCCGACACAGACACGCACACACACACACATACACAAAGGTGTTCTATTACAAAAACTCTTGCAAAGTTAGACAAGCTTTACAGCATGTTGACAAAAAAGCAATTCAACCTAAAGAATTTAGAGGAGTTCAGGAAGAGGAATTTAGAGGAGTTTAGATTCCACATAACATTGGGTTTCAAGCTCTAAATGCTATAATACCAAACTGGTTTCCATGCAACAACTTCTCATTTGGTTAAAAGGGATTTTTCTTTATTGTTTTGAAAAGTGTGTCCAGTCTCGCAACATTAGCTGCAAAAGAGTTTGTGAGAAGAGAGTGGGTAGATCAATTTTGTGTGAAAATTGCTGCTTTAAGCAACAACATCTGTACAGTCTTTGGTCAGTTTCAACTTCGCAATGGCCTGTACTTCTACAGCACCACGGCTTTGAGAAGAAACAATGAAAACTGGGTATAAAAGTGGGACTAGCATACAACAGCCCAACTGTGGCATCTTGTGGTGTTTGGTTCATCTTTACAAATGATTTCAAGTAGATCATTTAGCACTGCAGAGATGTTTTGTGTGGAGCGTAGAGAGCACCGTTCATCCTTTGTGGTTCATGCGCTGTGTCCATGAACACTCAAGCATAACCTGCTTGAAAAAGTCTTACTTTCAAGTTCAATGATTTTGGTTCCCTAAAATCAATATCATGCGTTTCAGTTTCCAGTTTACAACAATAACAGAAAGGCTTCCTGGGAACGTTAGAAAAAACAGTTCTGATTTCCTACTAAATTTTTCTTTAGGTGCTTCTGTAAAGAGGCATTTTTGTATAGAGAATAACAGACTTCCACTTAACATTAAGGTTCTACACCATTTAAATACTGTACTTTTCATCTGTATACGTAATCCAATTATTATTTAAGAACCTTTATTTTTAAGCTTTACTTTGTACTGGTTAAAAAAGATTAAGAGTTTTAAAACACAGTCCTCTTACAGAAAACTTTCGTAATAAAGCATCGTCACACTGGCAACTGTGCAAGTTTAGAAGAGAACAAAATTTGCGTCTTGAAATGGATCTAATCTATTTTCAACATTTAAAGAAAGCTTTACGGCCAAAGCAGACATGCAAAGATCTAAAAGTAAGATCTATTTGCAGCATTTAGCTCAAGGTTCTTAAACTGAATTTGGGAAGCTGCTATAGAAAAAGCTCTTAAAGGTGCTGTGCTTAATTTTGCATTCACAATTTTACAGCTTGTCTTGTACTTCAAATTATCGATACAGCAAGCCAAACCAATTAAAAACGTTTGTTGTCCAATTACATTCGCCATTTCTATCATTCATACAGTTTACGCAAATGAATGAAGGAACATATTTGACAATAAGTTGTGAATTAACCAATAATTTCAATTCAAATTCAATGTAAAGCTATATTTAGGCACTGTCTGTGGCAGGATGTTCTGTTGTGATTCACGCTTGTTATGGTACTTTCCTGTTTTTCAGTGCAAAGTACTGTGACCATTTCTGTGGGTTAGGTGTAGAAATGGGCTGAAGATGAGACAAACAGTGTTTTGTTGTTTCTTTCTGTCTCAGTTCGTAAAAATATCAAACAGTCCAATTCAGCAGAAAACTAACAGTCCACATTTGGACATTATAAACAAGTCTGAACAACAATTAAACTATATTAAACAACACAACAGTGCAACACAATGACTTCTCCCGTAGCGTTTTTAAAGCTAGTTAAGCAAATATCAGTACAAGCAGTTCCATCGATGCTAATTACATTGAATCTAAACATAAACTGTTTAAAAACTGTTGATGAGGCAAACAGATTTAGTCCAATATGTATGTAAAATGTACAACGTGTAGTGTACTGTGGAAGACTGTGAGGGAAAAGGCATCAGACTATGAGTATACTTCCCTCTAGTGGGAGCACAATAAAACACGCTTAGCAACGTGGAGACAATAGCAAGGCACTTGAGGGCAAAAAAGGTGTTCAGTGATAAATCTGTTTCCCTGTGATAAGTCTGGCTTCTGATCTATAATCACAGACAACAATGGCCTCATTAATAATGTGTTTCTTTTTCTTGGCATATATGACATTCCTGACTGGCAAGTTAACTTAAGACATTAGCCTTTTCTAAAACATATAAAAAAATAAAGGAAGTTTAGTGTTTCCAGTGAATAGTGTTTTCATTTTGATTATTTACATGATGACCAAGCTCCATTGTCTCCTGATAATATGGTGCTTTACAGAACCATTCCATTGAAAAAGTCCAAGGACATATTAGCCCAGTCATAAAACATACTGTATTGAAGGCACACTGTAGCTCTGTCAGCCGTGTCAGCTTAGTGTCCAGTCATAGCAGCATTTTCATTCATCCTGGTTCTTCTCAGTCAGCCTAAAGAAAGAGGGAGAAAAAAAGAGCGTTGGTGTGTTTTCTGTCATTTCCAAAGTAATGTTCATATTTTTAGCGGCCTTTAAGAGCTGTAATTTCAAGTGTATCATTATATTTCATATTAAAAACAATCAAAACCATGTGTGGGTCAGATCGTCTTAAAATCTGATAAAAACTGTACAATGTTTAACAACTCAAACAACTGAAGGGGCCACATCCCACATTTTTCTAACAATTCACATACAATATATGTCTTACAATTAAACACTGTTTTTGTTAGTATGCCTTTAATACTGCTGCATGTAAATGTAATCTGCTCTGATTTCACTGAAAAAGAAGACTGGGCTGAAACACTTAGCACTTTAAGATTAAACTGGTACACATACATTTTATACATGGATATATATATATATATATATATATATATATATATATATATATATATATATATATATTAGTTCATGTTATTCAAGGCATTAATTAACAGTTATTAATGAGACAGTAATAATCTAAATATATAGAAATATAATTTATAGGGTACTTTATTGGGAGATGTCTGTCCCAAACCATAAACCCTAAATTTCAACTTTTGAAAACAATTTCAATGTTTTTTAAGATCTTTTTTATTTCTTTTAAAGTGAAGTTGAAAGACTGAGATTTATCACAAGTTTACTTTTTTAATAAACTTCAAAATATGTTGCCCGACGTTTCCATGTCACCACCAAAACAGAGTTTTAGGAGGAGCCACAGCCCTGCATTTTAGACTAGGAAGTGAGACTGCATCACTGTCTCTCATGGAAATAAATGTGTCCCAAAGTCTCAAAATTAGTACGTAACCATAAGAATTGTCAATGCCAATATACATATTTTGTGATTTAGTGAGAGAATGTTATGATTTTATGTGGATACAACCATTCAAAGCTGTGTTGGCTAGTCATGTACTGCCCAGCATTTTTGAGTCATGCTCACAATGAGCTAAAATTGTGACAATGAAACATTTGGTGTTTGTTAGTTTTCACAAGTTCACAAGTTTTGTGTGGAGTTTTCTGTTCCATCATTGGTTGACAGAGTTCCAAACTGCCTCTGGAAGCAACATCAACACAAGAACTGTTCTGGGAGTGAAATAGGTTTCCATAGCTGAGCAGCTGGACACAAGCTGGACGCAAGATCACTCTACGCTATACCAGGCGTTGGCTGGAGTGGTGTAAAGCAGTGTGAACATGTTCTCTGGAGTGATGAATCATGCTTCCCTATCTGACAGATCCAGGTTTAGCAGATGCCAGCAGAACACTACCTACCGGAAGGCATAGTGCCAACAGTAAAGTTTGGTTTGGGAGGGATAATGAAACGCTGATTATGAGTCAGGCCTTCATATACACATATGAAGACAGGTGACAAATTCAGGCAAAACCTGAATAATTCGATGAAGAAACAAGAGAAGCAGAACATTCCAGACAGATGTACTAAGTACAATTAACAGATTAACACCTAGCATAACATGCAAGATACAAAATGTTGAGCAGTCAATAATGTGACATATGCTTTGACATCACTGGGAAAGACATCAGCAAACAGTTTCACAAAGGGTGAATGAAAGCACACATATGTAGGGAAAAACAGAAAAGCAAGTGTTTGTCATGATCAGACTCTATCAGCAAGAACAGTCCATTCACAACTGCATAGAGAGTTACAGTACATAACTCCCTTACAAATACAAACATACATTTGAGAGTTCTATGTTGCAAAAACCATCTACTCATTTCACATATGTGCCATCATATTTCTTTTTCAGCTGGCTTGGCTCTCTCTCTCTGAATGCAAGAAGTTTTCCTAAGCCTCACTTTGGATTCGAAGATGCTGTGAACTGAGCATACAGGTACTGATCTACAGAGATGTGGAAAAGAGTGATTTACTTTTGTGCATGTGTAGCATACATAAGGAAAATAGTACAGGCCTAAATGCCTGACCCCTTCAGTTAAGGGGTCTAGTGGGTTTATTACACTAAGAGGGGCATTTTACTGCCATGGTTTTGGCCCATTTGTACCATTAAAAGGAAGTGCCATTGCTTGCTAATTAACGTTAGGCATGTTATAAATTTTTTCCAATGTTGCAAAACATTACTCACAGTGAACTGCAACACAATTATATTTCATGCTATAACATGGATGATACCGGGAATGTGTTTATAGTTCTATTTAACCCAATCCATGATATTCTTAAAAACGATATCCCAAGTGTAAAAAACTCCACAAGGTTTCTCAGTCAAGTGCAATAATGATAGGATAATGTAAGGATCAGATACCCATGCTAATACCTCCAATATGCCAACTTATTTGTGAAGACAAGTGTGTTGTGTTGCTGGAGAAATGATTGAGCCACGTTAAAAAACCCCTCTCACTCATTTCAGCCAGAAGGTAAGATCTACAATTTATACAGAAACAAAGCTTAGATTGTAAATGGACTTGTAATGCTCAGTTCATTTAATATTGATTTTTTAAGAGATTTGTTTACTTTTTTTATAGATAATGCACTTTTTAAAAGTTAAAAAAAAGTTAGCAATTGACAAACAAATGTTGAAGTTTGAAGCACTTTTTAAATTCTGTAATGAAAATGTTTTGTGAAATTTGCATATTATTACACTCCTACTGCTAATCAATACAAACTTACTCTACTTAAACATACTCATCTTTATTCCTTGAAGAAACATTTCTATTCCTATTGGAGTGGTCTCCTCCAGGAGGTCAATGCCTCCATCCACGGGGCATGAGGATCGCTTATGATTTGATGAGGACAATAATGCTTTCAAACTTTACATGATGTGTGCCCCTTAAAATACGTAAATAAAAACACGTCTTGACATAAGCCATTTGAAAATCTATTATTTTCACCTCGTCTAACCTCACTAATTCCTTAGCTCTTTTTTGTCTATATAATACATTTTTCAGGCAATGAAGGGAAACTTTTGCCCCGAGCATGTGTGCCAACATAGAATCTGCTACCCTTTCATGATTTCCGTTACACCTTCTTCCTGACTCCCTTGAGATTCCATCACTAAGGAAACAGATGCCCGGTGGAAAGACCTGCCTCTGCTAACAGATGATTAATTTATCGCATCTGATCAGGATTCAACAGCATGTTCAGTCACAGATGAATGCAGTGCCAAGAAGGATGTACTTATTTTCAAAGCACACTAGTACAAACAAATGCTGTAACTGTTCCATTTAAATACATTTTATAACATGCTTTTCTTTTATGCTACTGACACCACCCAAGAAATGAACATATAGAAATAACAGCACCTCATAGACTGCAAGAATATAATAATTAATGTATTGTTTTAGGAATAAAAATCACACAGAATCATATTATTCACCTATTTATTTACAATGTTTTATTTATTTCATGTTTTATTCTTCCATCCATCCATCCTCAACCGCTTATCCGAGTCCGGGTCGCGGGGGCAGCAGCCTAAGCAAAGAGGCCCAGGCCTCCCTCTCCCCCGCCACCTCCTTCAGCTCTTCCGGAGGGATATCAAGGCGTTCCCAAGACAGTCGAGAGATATAATCCCTCCAATGTGTCCTGGGTCTTCCCTGGGGTCTCCTCCCTGTCGGACATGTCTTGGGCCATCCTTGCCAGATGCCTGAACCACCTCAACTGGCTTCTCTCAACATGGGGGAGCAGCGGCTCTACTCCGAGCCTCTCCCGAATCGCCGATCTTCTCACCCTATCTCTAAGGGAGAGCCCGGCGACCCTGCGGAGAAAGCTCATTTCAGCCGATTGTATCCGCGATCTTGTTCTTTCAGTCACTACCCAAAGCTCTCGACCATAGGCAAGAGTCAGAACGTAGACTGACCGGTATATTGACAGCTTTGCCTTCTGGCTCAGCTCTCTCTTCACCATGACCGACAGGTATAGGATCTGCATTACTGCAGATGCTGCACCAATCTGCCTGTCAACCTCTCGCTCCATCCTTCCTTCACTCGTGAACAAAATCCCAAGATATTTAAACTCCTCCATTTGGGGCAAGAATTCACTCCTGACCTGGACAGAGCATTCCACCCTTTTCCGACTGAGGACCATGGTCTCAGATTTAGAGGTGCTGATTTTCATCCCAGCCACTTCACACTCGGCTGTAAACTGGTCCAGAGAGAGCTGGAGGTCTGATGATGCCAACAGGACCACATTCACAAAAAGCAGACGTGAAAGGATCCCCCGAGGGACACGGTTGAATTCCTTCTCCAAATCCACAAAACACATGTGGACTGGTTGGGTGAACTCCCATGCACCCTCCAGGACCCTGGTGAGGATAAAAACCTGGTCCAGTGTTCCACAACCTGGGCGAAACCCGCATTGTTCCTCTTGTAGCCGAGATTCAACTATCGGTCAGACTCTCTTCTCCAGTACCCCTGCATAGACCTTACCAAGTAGGCTGAGAAGTGTGATCCCCCTGTAGGTGGAACACACCCACCGGTCCCCTTTCTTAAAAAGCGGGACCACCACCCTGGTCTGCCATTCCAGGGAGACCTCCCCAGATGTCCACGTGATGTTGCAGAGGCATGTCAGCCAAGACAGCCCTACAACATCCAGCGCCCTCAGGAATAGAGGCCTGATAGGACTCTCTTCAGCTTGACGGCTTCCTTTACCTGAGGTGTCCACCAGCGGGTTGCCACCACGACAGGCACCTACGACCTTGCGGGCACAGCTTCGATCCGCTGCATCGACAATGGAGGCATGGAACAGGGCCCACTCGGACTCAATGTCACCGGCCTCCCTTGGTATGTGGTCGAAGCTCTGTCCGATGTGGGAGTTGAAGATCTTTCTGGAAGGTTTCTCTGCCAGACGTTCCCAACAAACCCTCATAACTTGTTTGGGTCTGCCAGGTCTGTCCAGTCTTTTCACCTGCCATCTGATCCAACTCACCACTAGGTGGTGATCGGTTGACAGCTCTGCTCCTCTCTTCACTCGGGTGTCCAAAACACATGGTCGCAAATCCGATGACACAACTACGAAGTCGATCAATGAACTGCAGCCTAAGGTGTCCTGATGCCATGTGCGCTTATGCACCTTTGTGTTCGAACATGGTGTTTGTTATGGACAGACTGTGGCGAGCACAGAACTCCAATAGCAAAACACCACTCAGGTTCAGATCGGAGAGGCCGTTCCTCCCAATCATGCCCTTCCAGGTCTCACTGTCATTGCCCTTGTGAGCGTTGAAGTCACCCAGCAAGACAATGGAAACCCCACAGGGGGCACTTTCCAGTACCCCCTCCAGGGACTCCAAGAAGGCCGGGTACTCCAAACTGCCATTCGGTGAATAAGCACCGACAACAGTCAAAGCCCGTTCCCCCAACCCGAAGGCGTGGGGAAATAACCCTCTCGTGCACCAGAGAAAACCCCAATGTACAGGCAATGAGCCAGAGAGCTATGAGTAAGCCCACTCCTGCCCGACGCCTCTCATCCTGGACTCTCAACTCCAGAGTGGAATAGAGTCCTACCCCTCTCGACAGAATCTGTTCCAGAGCCCCTGCCATCTGTTGAGGTGAGCCCAACTATATCTAGTTGGTATCTCTCAGCCTCATACACTAGCTCAGGCTCTTTCCCTGCCAGAGAGGTCATGTTCCGTTTTCCGAGAGCCAGTTTCAGTAGCCAAGGATTGGAAAGCCAAGGTCCCTGCCTTCGGCCACCACCCGATCCACCGATCCCCGGTCTGGCTCCAGGGTGAGGCCCCGGTAACCCTGATCTGGGCGAGGGAAACTGGGTCCTGTTCTTTTTCATCATGTTCACCCTTTGTCTGGCCCATCACCTAGGACCTGTTTGCCTTGGGAGACCCTACCAGGAGCTTTCGCCCCTGACAACATAGATCCTAGGATCATATAGGCACGCAAACCTCTCCACCATGATAAGGTGGTGATCCAAGGAGAGGGTTTTATTCTTTCCCAGCATAATTTTAACACTAAAGGATTGGTCGGGGGGGGGGTACAGTGCACTCACTGTTTGACTTTAAACTTCGCCAACAAGCACAGCCATTGGGTCACGAGCCAGTGAATTATGTCCTTGCATTGCCTTTCTGCCATAACATCTGAGAATTAGAGCTGCTTTGTGTAAATGGTATGTAAATGAGGTACAGGTAGGCTAATTGCAGGTGCTTGATTTCATGCACTGGATCTGATCGATCATTTGTGCTCAAATCTCCACTTGTTACCACCTCATACAAAGGTTTAATGACTCAGAAGCAGAGCAGTTCTCCAGTTACTAAAGGCAGTCAAACTTGAGCTCTTTTAAGTCCAACTTGAATAAAGATCAATGTCTGGTAAAAATCTTAAACTTGAGTAGAAAATCCTATGATAATGGGGAAGGAGCTGTTTTAATAATGACAGCTACTCCACTCTACTGGGGTACCCTACTACGTCTTGAGCTGCATAGAGCTAGTTTGTTTTAACTTTGGTTCTGCTCATCATCACTAACGCTACATATCTCCTCCTCTAAAAAATACATGTATTTTGTAATGAATGTAGGACTTCTGCTGAAGGACAGTGTAATTTATATAAACATATCTTTTTAAATGTGGCCAACATCTGTGCTAGAAATAGCCTTAATAGCCTTAATAGAAACAGTTCATAGCTACGCCTGCCTACATACACTTTATTTGATCATGTACGACTTGCAAATCCTGCATAATACTGCTCAGAGTATTAATAAAGCCAGCTGCTTGGTTTTTCTTGTGAGAAAACAGAAATTTTGACTCAAAAATGCTCTATGGCTTGCGTCGCACATTGTTTCGGTTTAAAACCGGCTTGTTTCAGTTTAAAACTGGAATCCAAAATCTTTTACATAAATACATCACCAAAACTTCTCTCTCAACCCATTAAGTTCATGTAAAACTATAAAACTAAAACTAAACTATAAAAAGAATAAAATATCCCTGTGTAGTTGCCATTTTATACAATAGGTATTGTGCCAAATTCCAGCTCTTCTTCCTGTGCACAGGGGTATGTGGATGCCTCCGATTGCGTTTGTGATTTCTGTTGTTCCTTTTTTAATAATAAATGTTAATCTTGAATTTTTAAACTAAGAAAATGTGTCAATCACAACAACAGTAGTCACAAATGTAATCTAACATCCACATGTCATGCAGTGCCATACTGTTCTCTAAACCATATCAACAAGTCTGTGCAACCTTAATGAAGACCTGGATGTGGCGTGAGTAGGTTGAGAGACATTGTGGGGACGTATTTATGGGGGGAAAAAGTGACTATTAAATTGTACTGGGTGTTAATAACATCAGCATTCTAGCTCCAGCAGTAAACTACAAAATATGTGGCGGCAACACAAAATGAGCCGGCTGCTGAAGTACATTTGGTGAAAATGCTAAATTTTTCAAATATGACTTTTTACCACCAAGCTATTACTTTAAGTCTGTAGTAGCCACAAAACACACAGAAAATATAATATAAGCAGCCATAAGTCAACAAATGTTTTCATTAGCAAAGAGTTTTTTTACTTTAAGCTTTTTAGAATATGTGATGGTTAAACGTTGAGACTAGCTGGTCCCATTAGGTGATAACATGTTTTTGCACAACGGTCAATACATGAGGGAATTTCACCTGTTTGTTCAGCAAACTAAATCATTCCTTGATACTGTGACCAGCATCAAAATGCCGGAAACTCTGCTCCACAGATCAAAGGATGAACTGCTAGTCTGTTTGACTGTAAGGAGCAGTCCACAGGCAGCAACATCCTTTTCATATCTCAATACAATAACACATGAAAAGTCCTCTTCAAACTGTAATTTTCCGTCTGCCAGTGGCAACTCAAATGCTGTCACTCATGATCTAAGGTAAGGAGGGGAGGTCTTCTTGTAAGAGACAGGAAGTGGTAGCTCTCCAGATTTCCCGCGGTGCTGCAGATAAATATGGCCCTGCAAAAACATAACTTCACAGTTGGGCTGACCTAGATTTTCTTTGGGTTTTCTGTGTGTGTTTTTTTCTTATTATCATTTGAATACAATGCAGATTATAAACAACTGTAACTTGCTTTATGGTTTTAAGGGGAATTCCATTGATTTTCAAATTGTCTGCATAAAATAAATGGTTGAAATGTATACAAAAGTCATTTAGAGTGGTTTGAAATGCTCTGCTAAAAGTCCCCTTACAGAAAGCGAAGATAGTTTGATGATGTTTTTTGCCTGCAACACATTCCAAAAAAGTTGTGACAGGTGTATGTTTACCAATGTATTACATCACCTTTTCTTTTAACAGCACTTAGTAGTTGTTTGGTGACTGAAAACACAAACTGATCCAGTTCTGAAAGGAGAATATTTTGCCATTCTTCGGTTACAGAAGTCTTCACCTGCTCAACCATACAGGGACTTTTTCGTTGTTGTATTCATAATGGCCTGCACATTTTTAATGTAAGGACTGCATTAAGGCCAGCCTAGAACCTGTAGCACTCTCTGATTACACAGCCATTCTGGTGAGAATGTGGTTTGGCACAGTCATGTTGGAATAAGCATGGACGTTTGTTGCTACACACGTCTTACACACATCTTTCAGTGTTACTGATATGCAAGTTACCTATGCCTACCCTAATAACCCTCTCTTCTTCAGCATGGACAGAACAACAGCCATTATTTCCAAAAGCAATCTGAAAGGTTCACTCGCCAAACCACAGTGTATGCTTCCATGGTGCATCAATTTATTTCAGCTGAGTTCGGGTCCGAAGAATTTGGCAGCATTTCTGGACGCTGTTGACGTATGGCTTTAGTATTAACTGTATTTATTGACAGTTTATCCGTGTAGTGAAAAATCCAGTTAAACTCTGTTTTTTTTTATACAGGTCAATGTAAATTTACAAATGCTTTCCGTTTTCATTTCACATACTGTCCCAGCATTTTTGGAAATGAGGTTTGATTTTGGCCTTAAATGTATTTTTTTTAATCCACATTAAATCTAATGCAGATTCAAGCCAAAATAATTCTAAGGCAAAACAGTCCTCAAAGAAAACTTTTTTTTTAGGTTTACCATTAATTTACCACTATCAACAAAACATGTAAGAAGTCAGAAGACACATGTAGGTTTCCTGGTCATTTTGGATGGTAAAGAAAATGTTTTTTTTTCGTGTCAGTGACATCAAGACTCTTGGTTTCAGTCACTACCACTATTTAGAAAGACAGTATGCTTCAAACCATTCTGAATGGCTTCTCAACTTCATCTTAACAATTTAGTTATGCAGACACACTGAAAAACAGCCAGAATTCCCCTTTATGTATATCCTATAATAAATCAGACTAGTATTCTTCAGTGCCTAAGGGCTCCAATCTTTGCAACCGCTCTCTTTCACTCTTTCATACAGTTTCCTGCCTGGAGTCCTCACTAGCGAATCGGAAATGCTGATCTTTTATATGAAAACTAATAAATGGGAAAGCCCAGTAATTTGTCAACCTACAATACACAAACAGTTCAGTTCACATGTAGTTAATAATAGATGATTTTAGGTTAAGGTTAAAGAAAGTCAGGTAAAGGTGTAAGTGACGTCTACTGATAACTTGGTGATTCTTGGGCATAAAATGCATTTTAAATGTATTCATATGCATTTGCTTACTTGCTCAAAATGGCACTAACATGTAACAAAATAAAAATCTACTGTGTTTGGCAAGTTATGTTTTTTACATACCAAAGTAAATGTGGTGGCAGTATTGAGAAATCATGTTATTAATGGAGAAGAGTAGATTAATAGACAGAAATTGCCTTGGTTTTGAAAGATTAATGATGTTTGGGAATTCTCACAAATCTTCTTGAGGAAGTGACATCACTACTGCAACCCTTACCCCTCATCCTGCTGCGAAATGCCAAGAGACTCAAAACTGGCCGTCATTTTAAGCATATGGTCAAAACCTGACACATTGGTTAAGCTTGATGAACGACTGCGCTTTGACACAACTTCAAATGTAGGTTCACACCTAAAAGAGGCTGTTGCTGCAAAGCCAAATTGTGGTACTGTGTGAACCTAAGTTACGCATAGCTTCACACAATGATGTCACTGTGTTATATAGAGTTACAGCATTTATAGCTAGTGCTATAATGAAAGTTACTGAACATTCTGATTAAAAAAGTATCCATCCCCATTTTTAGGGTGTTTGTAAAAACTGCATATAATGAGGCAATAAGGCAGGCATATTTCCATATTTCCATAACTGTGCAGTCACACTGTTTATTTACTTGATTTCCGATCAAGGCAACGACTGAGTACAAGTTATTCATCCTTTATGCAGTGTTTCTAAGGAGATTACATATCAGAGAATCCATTTACAAAATGAATATAAGTTAAAAAAGATAGAATGGTACAACTAACAACCAAGACCTGGTAGACCACCAGAACTGTCACCATCAGATAAACAGCACTTAAACTCATCTTTGAGATAAGAGAGAATAAAATCAAGCTCCACTCTTGATTCAGATCTCAAACATCCACAGGTGTTTCTGTCCATCCTTCCACTGTTAGAAGACAACTCAACACTAGGGGTCTGAAAGGATGTGTAGCTAACACAAAACCCTTACTGAGAAAAGGAGCAATGGACTGTCAAACACAGACCTCAACATCTGATTGTGTTTGGGATTACTTGGATGGTAAGAAGAAAACGCAACCAACTTCTAAGGCTGAACTTTGGAGGTGTGGAAAAATATCCCTGCAGAGTTCTTTGAAAAACATAAAGGAATGAAAGCTGTAATGAAGTCCAAGGGCACAATAAACAGCGATAATTTGACATTTTATTTAGCTGTTGGCTTTGATTTCTGGATTTTTTTCTGAGCTGATAAGTGCATAACTTGAACGTGGAGGCAGCTTTGATTGGAAATTAAATCATTGAAAGGTGGTCTGTTACTTCTGAGCAGTACTGTATACTTACAGTGCCATGGGCACCTCTGATCAAATTCTGTGCCTTGTTGATTTGTGAAAATAAAATAGACTCCATGTGGAACAGACTTCTAAAAACTTTATTTTAATGTGCCATTACTACTTATTTGTTGAAAACTTTGCCCTCTGTAGCAGAGATTATTTAACTTATTTATAGAAACTCAACAAAACATCATTTTAGTAGGAATGCCAAGGAAACAGGAATGGGCCAAGCCAAACATGTAATGTTGGTTTTCTGAGGGTTTTGGCCTGGTCAGAGTCCAATTTTGAACCCTATAGAGAATAGATCTGGTTGCACTTCAAACAAGCTCAGCAATGTTTTTAGACTGTTTATAACTATCATTGTTGAGTGGAGTAATAGTGACTCTGCTTTCTGTAACAGACTGTCTGCAAGTTTACCCACAAGACTTCAACATTTGTATACTTAGCTCTCCTACATTACTTTATCAATGCTTTATCAGTATGTTTAATGATTTGTTTTTAAGACCATTAAAACCATTAAGACCATTTATTTGCCCAGGGTTGTAGTTATATCATCTACATCTGCATAATGTGACATTGACACAGAGTAATACTTCTGTTCACTTACACTGATGCTTTAGCAATAGGTTTGTTAGATAAAGAGCTTTATATCTGTAACACAACAACCACAAAGTAGTGATGTTCCTGTAGTCAATTGGTTTAATTTTAGGGTTTTTTTGTAATCTTTAGTATTTTATCTTTACTCATTGCTTAATGCTTCAGATTGTATTAAAAATAAAAAAATACATGTATAAATATTCCTCTGCTTTCTGTGTGGTTAATGTTTACAATACTGTGTAAGGTTCCCTTTACACAGAGCAAATAAGTCCAATCAAAACACGCTTTGCAGGGACGTAAGACATTATTTTACCATAAATACATAGTACAAGTACATAGGAAGCATACAGTACATAGTTTTCAATGGAAGCTACTTCATGCAACTAAGACAGACACTGTTTTTAGAACAATGTTCTCTATCCCTGCTCTGCTCCTGGAGATCTACCTTCCTGTAGATATTAACTCCATCCCTAAACAATTAACCCTAAGTGATCCCTCTAGCTGTCACCAGAAGAATCCTTGATTAGCTGTGAAGGGATAGTTTTGGGTTGGAGGTGAAACCTGCAGGAAGGCAGATCTCCAGAAAGAAGAACAACAGTGACCACTGTTGTAGGAATGTCTATGAGGACATTTGACTGAAAATGCTTTACTGACCGTCTCAGTGCGAGTTGCTAGCACTTCTTCAGACAGACACAAAAGCATATGAGCAGTACAAGCACTACGCAGCCCACAGAGAGGAGGACGATGTGGGTATTGCCAGCTGCAACACAAAAAGAAAAACACGCCAGTAAGCCACAGCTTAGTGGGCAAAGCAGACAAAACAAGTCAAACACAAGAGAGTCCAGCACACCGAAAGAGAACTGACTGTATAAACATCACAGCGCTCAATCAACAGAAAAACAGACATTAGAGACACATTAGGTCCACAAACACAACACTGCTAGCATGCAAGCAAAAATAGAAACTCTGCATAATTTAAATGGACCTGTCCTGAATGTAAGTCTGAACAGAAATCTTTATATATTCATAAAACATATTTCCTTTATTATTATTTTCTTTGAAATTAAAATCTATTTAATTTATCTGCAATACCTAGAGGACATTCCTAAGATGATAATGCATATTTTAAATTGTTCTGGTCTGATGGATACATCCTTTTCTATTTTTTGCTACATAGTGTTTTCCTACAGTTATATGCAAAAGTTGGAAGACCACTGGTCAAATCATTTGCCAAATTTGAACAATTTACTAAGTAAAAGTAAGTAACACATCCTCTTTTAAATGACATTATTCTGCAAAGTTTCTATTTATTTGCAGCATTTAACATATTAATTTGTAAAAGGCCACATTTTATGTTGCCCTGTCCCAACTTTTTTGAGATGTGTTGCTGCTATCAAGTTCTAAATGAGTAAATATTTTTCATGAAATTGTAAAAGCTCATTTTCAATATGTGATATGGGTTCTACGCTCTATTGTGAATAAAATATGCACATCATTGGGGTTGTATTTTTCAACCTAGTCACCCTATTTTTTTTTTTTTCATTCCATTTTTAATGTTTGGCCTCTAGAAAATGTCCAATGGCTTGATTAATCATCAATTTATTCAATAATTGGTCGTTTACTCAGTCACATATATAATTGATAATGGCTGCCCTAAATCACATGTAGATACAGTTCTTTTCCCCTCTGTCCAACACTGAAAAGATATTTTTTAACACTCACTCTTGTTCAAATGAACAGAAATGTTTGTTTCCAGGCCTTGGTGCAGGGCTGTACATGTCACTTGCTTTTCGTCCAGTAGCTCAGCCTGTAGCAGGATGGTGCTGACCACCATAGTGGTGCCATCCCCTTGCTGGTAATATGAAGTCTCCGAGGAACCCAACGTGCGGTTATGATTCTCCACGTTCCAGATGAGTTCCGCAGGAGGGCGGGACACGGCTGTACAGTTGGCCTGGACTACACCAGGCTCAATGGTGGCAGAACTCACTTCAGGTTTGGGCAGGACTGTGAAAACAACACAAATATCCTGATTAAAGGATGGTGGTTTAATGGTGAGAACTGGAAATCACAATAATAGCAAAGTAACTCTTGAAAAACCATCATCAACCTACTTTTTGTTATTGTTGCCAACTACTATATTGGTGAATGAAGGGCATATCCAGGGCGGTGGTGGCGAGCATGAAAATAGCTGCATGAGAGCAGTATAGAGGATAACACTACTATTATTCGTTACTTTACTATTAGTTTATTTTACACTGAAAATCAAATACAGTCACTACCACATAAACAACGTCAAGCCAAACATATTACATAGCACATTTTAATGCATAAACCTTATCATTTAATGCATAAACCTTATCATTCACCTTGTAAATAGCTTTTGTTTGCCACTGTATAATGCTGATGTCAGCTCACCTGCCAATAGGAGTTTAAATGTTATTTTAGCACCCAGCTAACAGTGGGGTATATAAAGGATTTATGAAATGCTTTCTGGTTTATTTGCATTTTACCTACTGTCTCAACTTTTTTGGAATCCTGAATATTTTGTCTTTGTCACTTGTTCTAAATTGTCTTTGTTTTGAAATTTTCTACATTCTAAAACTTACTGTTGTTTATCTCTAGGTTTAAAGGAAGAAATCCATAAGTCATAAAGAGTATTTTAGCCTGGGCTACATTTTGAATGAGGCACAATAGAGGGTAGCCAGTCAAAACATACATAAATACTTATATAAATAAGGTTCCAAAATAATCATGTGAAATTAAAATGAACTATCGTTCGTACAAAAAAAAAAAAAAAAACACGCTTAGTGTAAGTAGATAAAAAATTAATACAAGATCATTAAAGAACAGTCTTTTAAAGATTTTTCCAAACATCCATGGAGAAACCTTTATATTTAATATTTTAAGGGGTTTCTCTGCATGTTCAGATGGACCTTGTTGTCATAAAGAGTGGCATCATCTTCTCTCTCTTAACCCAGACAACAGAGGACGTGTTTGGGCATTGATGAAAGATCTTCTAGACATAGGTCACGTCTGTTATAGCCTCAGTGAAAAAAGGATACTGTGACGTATGGCGCACACGAAAAAGGGAAAAAAAAGCCATGAAAAGTGTTTCCATCCACTGTTTGGGTTCGTGATGATCCTCTAGTGACAAAAGCCAGGCTGTTTGGAAGACATTAAGAGAGGAGAGAGACAATGGTCCTCTGTGTCCATGATAAACAGTGGCCCAGTCATGGCAATAGGCCTCAGTCCAAAGCAACCCCCTTAAACTGGCCTCACAATGACAGCCTTGCACTGTGAGGCCTACTGGCTTAGAATAAGGGCAAGCGCTCAGACCAATGGCAGAATCCACAGTTCAATAACTTTAGCAAGCAGTGGAGCAGGTAAAGATAAATCCCCTCAGTTTAAGCTCTGTTAACATATGGTACCAGAGACACAACACCACAATTCCTGTTTTCCATTGCGATACTGAAATTTTTCTTTAACGCCATTTCACAGTAGCCACAAAATGCAATTACTGCCTCTTTTGGCATCTTTTTAGCAACATTGATAAAACATATTTGCATGATGAAAATGCACATGATTTAACTTGATCAAACTGGACTGTCATCTCCATTGAGCAAGCATTATTACTGATTTTTGATTATTTTTATAGCAGGAGGATCTCATTCTTCTTCACTCCTCATTGTTCACTAGCAGCTCAACATAGCCCCAGTATTTCACTCAAAAAGACACTGTCCTAGTTAATCTGATTTGTAGTGCATCCTGTGAGCCACTCACTGAAACTCTGCTGTGTTATCATAGGTCACAAGGAAGTGTGGACCTATTTAAAGAAAACCACAGGCCCTGCCAAGCCTGTGACAGACTGTAAAAAGATCTGTGACCAGTAGCTCACCTTCATGCTTTATTGTTTTTTAGTGGCCTGAAATGATGGTTTGCTTATATAACGTCTTCCTTTTCCTGAGTGGTGCAGTAAAGATAACAGGCAAGTGCTTGTGTACAGATTCATTCTCTCACACACACACACACACACACACACACACACACACACACACACACACTTTGTAATGTATTTTTCCTGAAAACAGTCCCTTTATTTCACTTATGGCAGCCAAAAAATGTCTTGAGCCTCCTATGACCTAACCAATAATAAATTCAGCTGCACTGTTGCTGAATAAATAAACAAGCACTGTGGTGAAGTTTTCACTGAATTCCACCGTGATGGTTTCCCAGTATAACAGAGTAGAAACATGACAGTGTAGTGCATCCTTAAGCTAAAAAAAGGGAGGTGAATACATTCAATCTGCCCAAAGGACTCACATATTTGGGAAAGAGTCAACAGGAATCAACAGAAATCAAAGAATCAACAGTTCATCCATCTTCCCACAACATACAGGGCATCCCTATTATGCTTACAATACAGAATGCTGCATTCAACCTGTCAAGTCCTCCTATTTTAATTGACATAGCTTCTCATACCAGGGGGAACATGGCAAGCAGTAGTTTCACTTGGTCTCAGTCCTCTAACAAATGATCATGTGAGGCCCTGCTCTCCTGGAATGAAAACCTGCAACCACACCGGCCCTTTGTGGATAAAACTGAATGCCTCTGCTCCAGCCCATACTATACCAATCACACCCTTGCCTTATATCACTGGTCTCCAACCTGGTTCTGAAGAGCTACCTTCCTGCGGAGTTTAGTTCCAACCTGTGTCCAATAAACTGCCAGTTAGGGACTTGTGAAGAGGTTAATTAGCTGGAGCAGGAGTACTGAATCATAGCTCCAGTACAACACTACCAAAAAGTACCAAACTTTAGACACCAAACAAGTCATGGCTGATTCACTACATTTGAGGAAAAAGGTGCCAAACTATTGCTTTAAAGATCAATGTAGAATAGAGTGAAGGTGTTGAATTGTGCCATGCTGCATTAGGGATGATCATGTTTCTTCACATAAATATGTATACTTTTTACAATCTGATATTTGATTACTGCCTCTTCAATACTAATCATTATCATTCGCCTCCATGCCATCATTCTTTGGACGTACCATACACAGCCAGACACGCCGTCATGCTCCTCGAGCCCTGTGGATAAATGTGGAAATCGCAGGTGTAACACCCCTCATCCTCTGTGCGGACCGAGCTTACGGTCAGTAGGCTGTGCCCCACAGACGGGCTCAGCTTCATCCGGTCCTGGAATGGCTTGTCCACTTCAACCCTGCCATACCTGAAGTATGAGGCCACAATGGCAGTGTCACCCTGCTCTGCTGTTTTCCTCCACAGGACCTGCACGACTCTTTCCGGAAGAGCGTACGTGCATGAGAGTGTAGTAGGTTTTCCACCAACTGCTGTTTTGTTGCCCCCCGATTCCACCCTCGCTGAGAGGAAAGGAGAAACAATTGGTCATAGAATTAAACCAGATGTGTCTAATCTCCAGGTTTTACCCTTAGGAATCAACACTTATTGCTATTGTTTGGCTGTACTATTTTTAGAAGTACACACAAAAAAGTTGTTAGTTACATACTTAATTACACGATGAATTACGACAAACACATGACAGAAATGTAAAGGATATTCTCTTTGTAAAACTCATTCAATCTAAACATAATAAAATATATATTCACCATGTGGGATAGATAAAAAATGTTATTTTCATCTGCGATGAGTTATATAAAAATCCACCATGCTTTTGTTATCACTCAATAACAGCGACTTCTTTGAGTCACTATGGGCTGGTTTCTCAGAATCATATCAAGGAGTTTTTTGACTAAAATACAAGTCATACAGTACTGTGACACCTACCTGGGCCATTAGAATATTATATTTAAAGGCATTTATAGTTCCCATTCAATACCTTGTTCAGCTAATAAATACTTTAATTTAATGGACAATTCCACTGATTTAAAAAAAAAAGGTCTTTTATTAAGTAATTAGATAAAAATGATGTTTTATCTTAGAGTGGAAGTCGTGGAACAAGAAACATATTACATGAAATGGTTATGAATACACCGCCTAATGAGTCATTATTTTGAGATAAAGTTTTGGCGTACAGTGTATTTTTTTTAAAAACACATTCACGGTGAAGTGGCACATGCAGGTGTACCAAGGCAAAATGGTCACTATAGAAAACTTGTTTTTTCATATTTTTACTGCTATTTTAACATCATAAACATTACATATAAAACACATGCAGGTTCACTGGTCATTTCGGAAAGCAAATGAAATGGCTACATGTAGACATCTCAACCTCTGGTTCCTATCACCACTCACTGTAAAGAAATCGGAGTTGGTAAGTTTCTCTACAATGAACTATTTCACGTTAAACCACTTTCTTCACAACAAGAAAAATAAGGGTGCTTCTGGTGGAACAAATCCATGTGAGGAGTGGATCTGTTTCCTGGAAAAGAGGAACATTTACAACAATTTACAATGTTTGTTTTTTTAATCCGCTATTTTGCGATTTTGTCTTATGTGCACTGCTGTCGCTGTGATACTTTGTTGTGGGTTAAACAGGAAGTACAAGGTGATAAGAAAGGAAGCAACACTCATCTGCACAACCTAAATAATAAAACACCAAACCTTGCCCATTTCCTGTCCTCACCCTCACAGGCCACTACACTGGGACAAAGTTCTTGTCATGGCATCTCTGAAATTTAGTCAAACCACTAATGACAACTGTACAGAGTAAAACACTCCCTACTCTTACTCTAATGCCTCACTTAAGCTTACTTATACTTAAGCTCTGTCTGCTTCATACTGTTGATTACCATTAACAATCATTACAGTGCTTTCCCTCATGTTTATAAATGAACTGGAAACAAACTCCTGCTGACTGGAGCTCATTTATAACAGAAGAATTGGGCTGTGGTAGAATTCTGTGTATAAATGTTTGAAATATGTGACTATAATGGGAATTTGAAGCTACAACCACTACACGCTGACATTACTACAGAAAGTAGGGAATGTTTTACCTCCTCTTACAAAAGTTTTATTCTACTTTCAAACACTTTCAACACATATCTTATCAAAACAGCCATGAGACCCAAGTTTTTTATTTTTCAGGAAATGTTTCCAAGAGGATTAGATAAAACATCTACTTGCAAAAGGAAGGGAGAGTCAAAGTAAAAATCAGACCAAAAAAAATGTTCATCCTATCAACCACGCAAGACCCTGTCACCATCAGATAAACAGCACTTTGAGCTTTCATCTTTGAGAGAGAGGAGAAAAATCAAGCTCCACTCTGACTTCAGATCTAAAAACATCCACAGGTGTTTCTGTCCATCCTTTCACTGTGAGAAGACAACTCAACACTATGAGTCTGAAAGGATGAGCAGCTGACAAGAAAAATATTTGCAAATCGAACAAAGAAGCTGTTAGTGTTCTTAGAACAATGGACTCCCAGCATCTGGACCCGAACATGACTGCATGTGTTTGGGATTAGTTGGATTAGTTTCACTTTTAAAAAACTGAAAGCAAGTTTTCTGAAAATAATGCAAGCTGTAATGCATGATTTTTTTATTATATTTACCTGTTTCTGGCTTCTTCCTGATGCTGAAAACTAACATTTATTTAATTGCTGTTTTGGTTAGAACATAAATGAATGAAGGGTAAACTTTTGCACAGTACTGTACATTTCACATGTACAGTTTACTGACAGAATTCAGCAACTACCTGTTTGCTGAATTTATGCAAAGTTTGCATATTTATCAAATATCAGTGGTGAGGTAAGATTAGCTCCCCTTGTCATGCAGGTATATAAGGAATATTCTATTTCTACTGTACAGAGAACATAAAGACCAACATCACTTACTCACTACAAAGAGGCAAGTCTTTCCTTGCTGCTGCCCAGTTGGGTACACGTCAAACACACATGTGTAGCATCCCTCATCCCCTGGTTTGGCCTTCTGGATGGCGATGGCACTGGTGTGCGCTTGTTTGGTGACCAGCTCTACTCCGTCATGTCTGGTAAGGCTGCCAGGCTCCTGGGGCTGGTAATGAAGGATGGTCTCGTTCTGGGCGTTGAGCCAGCGGACCTGTTTGAGGACCTCCTTGGCATTTATGGTCACGTTACATCCCAGTATGAAGGGGAATCCCAATGTTGCCTGCAGGTAGGCTGGGGCAATGACCTTAGCTAGGGCATGTCAATCAAAATAAATCAGCCAATCAGGTTACAATCCAGATGTGATGTGCAGTGAACTACCAATTCATCTACTTTCTTCTTAAAACAGCTATAATAATGATGTAAATATCATCTGTACAACAACAGTATAGCCTACTGACCAATACATATCCCCATATTTCAGCCTTTAACTCCCCCAAAGAAAGTAATGAAAAGGTGTCAGGCATTTTAAAAAGTAATAAAAGTACTAAAACACTAAAATATGTCACTCCTATGGTGACATGACACTCTATGGTGGGCTATATATTTTTTCTTAAAGTCTCAGGTTTGACTTTCCCCCATTGCATATTCATTTGTGAAAATGTAAGGATCTAGGAAATACCTTGTAGTGAATGTGTAGTGAACTAACTTTGGCTTAAATAATTTAACTAGTAATTTAAATGGAAGTGCGCTAACTGATGGTTTATGTAGCTTAGTTTACTTTTGTACAGTGTTGCTTGGATATATGGCACAGGTTACCTGCTGACTTCAGCTGGAAAACTTGTATTTGGGGAAATAAGATGTTTTACCTTTCAGTTATACTCCTTGCTACTTAAGCCATAAAAGAGCTTCAATGCTGAAAAGCCACTTGAAAAGTAGCCATGCTACTGGAAAATGAAGCTAAACCAATGGCTTCCCTACTTGATAGCAATACAGCCATCCCATTATCTCATGTCATCTATCAAATAATTCACATAAAAATAGTAAAAAATGTTTAAAAGGGTAAATATTAAATATGTAGCTTTACTACAAAAACAAAGTATCATGTTATGGGTGCAAAGACTACAGTAGTTTCCTCAACTAATAACATATACTTGGCATTTCAGCAGATTGGTCACAGATCATAAAAAATAGATTTAATGAGTGGTTAACTGACTAAGACTAAAGGCTGTACCTTGCAGTGGAGGGAGCAGTATCAGAGCCAGCCACAGGCATATAGCTGGAGCGCACCTACACATCTTAACCTGCAAAGGACCATTAACAGTTTAGAAGCTTTAACAGACACCTGCTTGTTTTAGTTTTACTTTTTTGACTAAAATAATTACATTTCAGCTTGTTGATAAGGATTATACAATAAAAGACTTTTTTCTATACAGGACCTTGATATTTTAACTTTTATGACCCCCCCCCATATTACCAACTTACATACAAACTTACAATAATAAGCATTAAATCTTTACATGATCACAATACAGTATTATTTTCTTAATATACAATACAATACAGTATTTACTTCTTAATTTTCTTGCTAAGACTAACAGAATCAGGGCCTCAAAAGAAAAAACTCACCACTACTACTACTGACTGCAAGAGACATACAACAACAGCATTATATTAGATGATGCAAGTGAAGACATGCATGCCCCCCATATCTGTCATTTCTATGGCTTCTAGAGGTTCTGACTCAAACAATGGGCATGAGAAATGTAATTACTGTAGATTACTACAGGCGTTGACTCAGTCGCTGGTCAAGAAAGGCATGCTTGCGTTAGTATACTTGAAAGAGCATAATTATTACATATGAGGAAAATGTGCAGACATACAGTAAGCCTTTACAGACATCATGGATTACCTAAGAGCGACACTTACTGTACACCCAAACCAAGACGTCTATTGTTAGAGCTACCACACAGTGTCAGTGTCCTTCCCCCACACTCATCTTAGTCAACAGCCATTGCTCAGGGATAGCCAGCAAACTATAGGACATTGAATATCAAAAATCAGAATCTGCACAACGTGGAAAAAAAACAGAGTTAAGTAAGTCAGTCATGCACTATATGTCCAAAAATAAAGAGGCACTCACTGCTTACACTAGTGTTTTGTGATCTGTCATCTAGAGCAATATAAGCCCTTTCAGTGTTGGCTTTGGAGCAGTGGAACTGCATTTTCTGCACTGATGAAGCTCCATCCAATACCCATGGGATGAGTTTGGCCCAACATCAGTAACTGACCTCACTAATGCTCTTGTAGCTGAAAGCAATCAGATATGCACAGCAATGTTCCAACATCTAGTGTAAAGCCTTCCCAGAAGAGTAGAAGCTGTCATTGCACCAAAGAGAGCACAAATTCCCTGTTAATACCTTTAATTTCAGAACAAATTTTGGATGAGCAGGTGTCTACAAACTTTTGGACATACAGTGTACTTTCAAACCTTAGAAGTCAGAAGGCCCTGATATAAACATGCATTTTTCATCATTCATAGATAAATGAGCAGAGAAATTCTGTGGAAAATAAGCATTCTAGCCCATAAAGTCCTTAACATGTGTCTGAAAAATCAGCCCACATCGACCTTCAACGGACGCCGTAATCGTCAGTGACAAACAAAATCATCTTTTAATTTCATAGTAGTTATTTCTCACTTGCTGGTTGAAACAGGCAGAGAAATCTTTTAAAACTAGATTCATTCAGTTTGCTACAACATAGGCCCCTAACTTAGGCAATACAACAGGAAGCGATATTAGATTTGTAAGACATTCTTTTATCATAGAGTAACGGTTCTTGCAATGAGCAGGTTCATTAACTGTATTCATGCAAATTCACATATCATATGATACCACGATATTGACAGTATACTACTCAGCACTAGCTAAAATACAGACTTAATTTACTTAGAGAAATGATCAGATATTTACAAAAGTCAGTTTCTCAAAAGGTGGCTTAACACAAATAAGAATATTATGAAGCAAAATCCATCTTTCCTTAATATGGAAATGCGGGAAAAAACATGAGTGATGATAAATGATTACTCAGTATGCATTTTAAAAATTTTAGAAATCAAAAACCTTAGCCTGTAGTTGTCCAAATCACCCAGATTTCTTTGTGAAGTGTAATAAAATTGCCCATATTATGATTCTTGTATATGTTAAAGACTAGAATGTCTGCCAAAAAAATCTTACTGTATACTGCATATTGTATACGCCAGTAATAAAACCAATGGGTTGTTTTTTACTGATTGAAACATTTAAAGCTGACGATCTTTTTTCTGAAAGCATACTGGACTTCGCCGGAGAGCCCAGTGACTTTATGCACATTTGTTCCAGTAATCAGCACCTTCTTACTCTGTGCTTCTAAAGGGTTTTTGCCAAGCGCACTCTCAGCAGTAAACAGTCTCAGCAACAACACCTAGTCATCACAAACCACCTGCACCCTGCAGCGGCACGTTACCGTTCTGCTTCTGTTAGCATCATCTGGAAAACATTCACATCCACGGCTTTGATGTCTAGACTAGCAGCCCAGGAGTTAAACAGTTCACTATAAAGCTTAACACAACTCAGACTCAGGAACGAGGAACTACTCACTTAGGAAAATCTGACTCCTTCTTCTACTACTGTTCACTAAAGCTGACTAAAACAACAACAACAATAACAATAACAATAATAATAGTAATAATAATAATAATAATAATAATAATACAGGTGTGTACAGACGTAAATTCAGGGAAAAAGAAAATGTTGCCTCAGGAAAAGCTGACCTCATTATTATTATTGTTGATGTTGTTTCATTTCATTTATTTATGACACCATCATCATTAGTGACACAAGTAGTTACGAAGTTTTTGGGAATCAAAACTGTTTGCGAAAGGCGGAGCGCTCTGCTTCTGCTTGGGCGTAAATAAAGCTTCTCTGTCTAACAGCAGCTACTAAATCCACAAGAGTTTAACCTCAACATCCAACACTGCCAGGAAATCCACTCCTAGTGGGCTGCCAAAGGCAGACTTTGAGGGTTCTCTGTGAAAATGCCACAGGGCCACCACATGCCCTTCACAGACCTCACATAAAAGACTATGAAAGAGCTCATTGGGGCATTTTATCTGTGCTGCTTTACCAGCTCCTGCCCAATGGGAAGTTAAACAGCTGGCTTCCGTTCTCCCTGCCACAGCCACAGTTACCGCTCAGACCTCAGAAAAGCCAGACCACAGGCAAACACACCATGCCTGGTTTAAAAATGCAAGGCATGAATTTGTTTCTCTCTACTAAAATAGATGCAGTAGCCTACTTTGTGGTCGCAGATAAGAGACCCTCCTGACCGCCGCTTTGCTTACTGGAACAGGATGACTACTGGAAATTTTTCAAAACTGGGTCAAAGTGCTGAGCTAACAGTTACCCTGTCTTAGGCTTAGCTTTAAGACTGTACACCTAGCAACAAGCTTTTAACACGGCCCCCCTATATGTAGTCTACATGACTGCATGCGGTTCATTAACCACCGATTTATTCAATTAAAATAAGTTAACTTACTAACCTCATTGATGCGAATGTAGTTAAGGCTACATATCTGATACTGTGAATCATGAAATGATATTGTTATGATATTCTTATACTGCTAATATGATATCTTCTGTATTAACAGTGTAGAGTCCGTTAAAAAGCACAGTAACAGTAACTTAAAGGCCTGACACCTGTAGTGCCCTCTGCTTAGCTCTGAAAGAGGGCTAAATGTAAGCTATGCTGCAAACTGGACAGTGAAAAAGTTCAGTTATCCACTTTTAAACAGTAGGGTCATCAGAGTTCATTAGCATATACTAACAAAAAGTGATGTATAGTGTCACATAGTAAACGCTGTGAGGTGAACTGAGCATCGTGAGACTCACCTTGCAGTGCTGTGCTCAGAGCAGGACTTCATCTCAGCTGGAGAGACTGTGCAGTGAGGCTACTGCCCTCAGCTCAGAGAGGAACAGACACCCTCCCACTGGAAGGAGGTAAAGCTGGGCAGTCGTGACAAACCTACTAAAGACTGCTTTCAAACGGCCTTTCACTGCTGCCAAAATCAAATGGGTAGTACACGGCGACATCTAATGGCGCAGCTCGTCTCTGCCTGACCACACAGGCTGGAAGCAAAGCTCAGTCTCCGGGTCTCCACTCGGAGAATAATAACGCTCAGCGCCGGTTAAAGGGGGGTCTTCAAAATTTCTGCATGACTCAGCTAATAAGACACTGAAGAGTGACCTGATGTGAAACGATGCACTGTAGAGAAGCCTGCAGACTCAGATTTCTTTACAGCGCGGGTTCCCGAGAAACCCTGCCCTGAGGGGCTCACTGAGCTGATTGGGATCAGGAAAGCGCTTAAACACGCGATGTGTCGTTCGCGAATGAGTCGGCTCTTTGACTCGACTCTTTGATTCGGCTCTTTGATTCGACTCTTAGAGGTGAAGGGGGGAGACCGTTTTTTTTTTTTAATTGAGAAATTAAAACAAACCAAGCAGGTAGATCTCACATACCACGACGCTGCGGTAGCTGGAAACCAGAGGACCCCACTCCTGGATCTGCTTGGAGCTTTCCAGCTCTGTATCTTCATTATTCCCCACGCCTGCTGCTTGCTGTGCTAGTTTGCTCCTGTAGTTTTCGAGTGATTGCTAAACCAGCCATTAGGGGTGTACTTTGTGTACTTCTGGTCCCAAAGCCCGGATAAATGGTGAGGGTTGCGTCAGGAAGGGCATCCGGCGTGAAACTTGTGCCAAAACTATCATGTGGATCACAAATATGATTGCCGAGGTCGAGGCCCGGGTTAACAACGACTTCGGTGCTGTTGACCAGCAGGGGAAATTGGACTACTGTAGGTTGAAGACCATCAAAGACGAGAGGAGGAAGGCGGGTTAGAAGGCAGCGAGAGAGAAGGAAAAGCAGGAGTGTGGAGGTTAGAGTAGGGACTCTGAACATAGGGACAATGGCTGGTAAAGGCAGAGAGCTTGCAGACATGATGGAGAGAAGGAAGATAGATATTCTGTGTGTCCAGGAGACCAGATGGAAAGGAAGCAAGGCCAGGAACATTGGAGGTGGATTCAAACTGTTCTATCATGGTGTAGAGAGGAAGAGAAATGGAATAGGGATAATCCTAAAGGAACAGCTTGTGAAAAGTGTTCTGGATGTAAAGAGAGTGTCAGACATGATCATGAGCCTGAAGTTGGAGGTTGATGGTGTAATTTTGAATGTGGTCAGTTCATATGCACCACAGGTTGGTTGTCAGTTAGAGGAGAAAGAGGAATTTTGGAGTAAGATGGATGAAGTGGTAGATGGTGTCCCTAGAGAGGAGAGATTAGTGATTGGTGCAGACTTCAATGGACATGTTGGTGAAGGGAACAGAGGGGATGAAGAGGTGCTGGGTATGTATGGTGTGAAAGACAGAAATGCGGAAGGTCAGATGGTTGTAGATTTCGCAAAGAGAATGGAAATGGCTGTGGTGAACACGTATTTTCAGAAGAGGGAAGAACACAGGGTGACATACAAGAGTGGAGGGAGGTGCACACAGGTGGATTATATCCTTAGCAGGAGATGCCACCTAAAGGAGATTGGAGATTGTAAAGTGGTGCCAGGGGAAAGAGTGAGGAGTAGATGGAAGGAGTACTTTGAAGAACTAATGAATGAGGAAAATGAGAGAGGAGGACAACGGGGGAGAGATAGTGGATCAGGAAGTGCAGGGAATTAGTAAGGTGGAAGTGAGGGCAGCTTTAAAAAGGATGAAGAATGGAAAGGCAGTTGGTCCAGATGACAGACCTGTGGAGGTATGGAGATGTTTAGGAGAGAAGGCAGTGGACTTTTTAACCAGGTTGTTAACAAAATCCTAGAGAGTGAGAGGATGCCTGATGAGTGGAGAAGCAGTGTACTGGTCCCCATTTTTAAGAACAAGGGTGATGTGCAGAGCTGCAGTAACTACAGAGGTATGAAGTTGATGAGCCACACCATGAAGGTATGGGAAAGAGTTGTTGAAGCAAGGCTAAGGCGAGAGGTTCAGATCAGTGAGCAGCAGTTTGGTTTCATGCCCAGAAAGAGTACCACAGATGCAATTTTTGCGTTGAGAGTGTTGGTAGAGAAGTACAGAGAAGGTCAGAAGGAGCTACATTGTGTCTTTGTGGATCTAGAGAAGGCATATGATAGGGTGCCAAGAGAGGAACTGTGGTACTGTATGAGGACGTCAGGTGTAGCTGAAAAGTATGTTAGGGTGGTGCAGGACATGTATGAGGATAGTGAGACAGTGGTATGCAGTTGGAGTGACAAATGGTTTCAAGGTGAAGGTAGGGTTACATCAGGGATCAGCTTTGAGCCCCTTCTTGTTTGCAATGGTGATGGAAAGGTTGACAGATGAGGTCAGGCAGGAGGCTCCATGGACCATGATGTTTGCAGATGACATTGTAATCTGTGTTGAGAGTAGAGAGCAGGTGGAAGAGAATCTGGAGAGGTGGAGGTTTGCACTGGAGAGGAGAGGAATGAAGGTCAGTAGAGACAAGACGGAATACATGTGTGTGAATGAGAGGGAGGCAGGTGGAAAGGTGAAGATGCAAAGAGTAGAGGTCGTAAAGGTGGATGACTTCAAATCAGAATCAGAATCAGAAGAAGTTTTATTGCCATTGTCAATGAACAGGATTCACAGACTAGGAATTTGCTTCGGCATGAAGGTGCAACATAAAAACAAGTAGTAATAGGCATGCAAAATTAAGTCCACATAAATAAATACTCTATGCAAATATAAAATATAGATAGAATGAATAAAAATTAAAATACAAAAGGCATGTACAACAGCACTATATACAACAGTGCACGTGGAGTAGTGCAATTCAAGTAAAGTGACCAAGGCAGGGTTATAAAGAGGTAAGTGACGTGATTATATATTGTTCTTGAGTCCAATGGCAGAGGGGAAGAAACTGTTCCTGTGGTGGGAGGTTCTGGTCCAAATGGCCCGAAGCCTCCTGCCCGAGGGGAGTGGATCAAATAGTCCGCGTGCGGGGTGAGAAGGGTCTGCTATAATCCGATCCGCTCTCCCCACAGTCCTGGAGACGTACAGGTCTTGGAGAGATGGGAGGCTGCAGCCTATCACCTTCTCAGCGGAGCGCACAATGCGCTGCAGCCTTTGTCTGTCCCTGGCAGTGGCCCCAGTATACCACACTGTGATGGAGGAGCTGAGGATGGACTCGATGATGGCCGTGTAGAACTGTACCATCAGCTGGGCCGGCAGTTTGGCTTTCCTCAGCTGCCGCAGAAAGTACATCCTCTGCTTTGCCTTCTTGATGAGGGAGCTGATGTTCAGCTCCCACTTGAGGTCCTGGGTGATGGTGGTGCCAAGGAACCGGTAACAGTCCACAGTGGTGATGGGGGTGTCGGTAAGGATAAGGGAGGGCAGGGGACTTGTGGCTTTCCTGAAGTCCACAGTCATCTCCACTGTCTTCTGGGCATTGAGCACCAAGTTGCTGTTGCTGCACCAGGTCACCAGCCGGTCCACCTCCTTCCTGTAGGCAGACTCATCACCGTCTGAGATGAGTCCAATGAGGGTGGTGTCATCCGCAAACTTAATCAGTTTGACAGAGTCATGGATGGAGGTGCAGCAGTTGGTGTACAGGGAGAAGAGCAGAGGGGAAAGTACACAGCCCTGAGGAGATCCTGTGCTTAAAGTCCGCGTGTCCGAGACAATCTTCCCCAGCCGTACTCGCTGACTGCGGTCCGTGAGGAAGTCTGTGATCCACCTGCAGGTGGAGTCGGGCACATGGAGCAGAGAGAGCTTGTCCTGGAGCAGAGCGGGAAGGATAGTATTGAATGCAGAGCTGAAGTCCACAAACAGGATCCTAGCGTAGGTTCTTGGGGAGTCCAGATGCTGCAGGATGAAGTGGAGGGCCAGGTTTATGGCATCATCTACGGACCTGTTGGCTCTGTAGGCAAACTGCAGGGGGTCCAGAAGGGGGTTGGTGATGGACTTGAGGTGGGATAAAACCAGATGTTTAAAGGTCTTCATGACTACGGACGTCAGGGCCACAGGCCTGTAGTCATTAAGTCCTGTGGCACGTGGTTTCTTGGGGACAGGGACGATGATGGAGTACTTGAAACAGGCTGGGACATGGCATGACTCCAGGGAAGAGTTGAAGATTCCCGTGAAGACTGGGGCCAGCTCATCAGCACAGTGTCTCAAGGTGGCAGAGGACACAGAGTCAGGGCCCGAAGCCTTGTGTGGATTTAGCCTCTTAAACAGCCTGTTCACATCCTCCTCCTCGACTGAGAGGGCAGAGGGGGCAGGTGGGCAATCCAAAGTGGTTGAGTGTATTGTGGTGTGGGGGGTGGAGGATGGGGGGTGTGAGTCCATGACTTCAAAACGTGAATAGATGTCGTTAAGGTCGATAGCCAGTTTGAAATCTTCTGAACAATGAGGTGCTCTGGGCCTATAGATGGTGATCTCTTTCAGCCCCCTCCATACAATGGCAGAGTCGTTAGCATAGAACCGCTGCTTCAGAAGAGCATTGTACTTGGATTTAGCCTTTAACACCTCCCTGCTAAATTCATACTTTGCACCTCTGTAGCTGACTCTGTCTCCCTCTCTGAAAGCAACCTCTTTCTGCTGGCGAAGCTGTCTGAGTTTTGGTGTGAACCAGGGTTTATCATTATTAAAAGTGATTCTGGGGCGTGATGGGATGATGCTGTCTTCACAGAAATGTATATATGACGTCACGGTATCTGTGTATTTATCTAAGCTGTCTGTAGAAGCCTTCAACATGTCCCAGTCTGTGGTGTCCAAACACATGTATAGCTCCACAGCTTCACTGGTCCACTTTTTATATGTCCTCACGACAGGTTTATAGAGCTTTAGTCTCTGTCTGTACGCAGGGATCAGGTGAACCATGACATGATCTGAGAGTCCTAAAGCCGCACAGGGCACAGCACGGTAAGCACCACTCACTGTAGTGTAACAGTGATCCAACGTGTTCCCCTCTCTGGTTGGGCATGTGACAAACTGTTTGTATTTCGGTAGTTCATGACTAAGTTTCCCTTTGTTAAAATCTCCGAGGATTATAACAAGGGAGTCTGGTAAAAACCGCTCCACATTCATAATCTGGTCCGGCAGAGCACGCTCAGCTTCGTGCTCATCGGCGCTCGGTGGAATGTAAATAGCGGCCAGAATAAATGAGGAAAACTCACGTGGAGAGTAGAACGGCTTACAGTTAATGAAAATGTATTCCAGAGAAGGAGAGCAGTATTGGGAAATCACTGTCACATCGGAGCACCAGGCGTTGTTGATATAGAAACAGACTCCTCCACCTTTCGTTTTACCTCTGGCAAGTTCCCGTTGTCTGTCCGAGCTGGAATCCCTCAAGATGGAGCGCACAGTCCGGGGTCTGTGTGTTAAACCATGTCTCGGTGAAGCACAACACACTAGAGGAGGAAAAGTCGCTATTTCTTCGCATCAGCAGCGCTATCTCGTCCATTTTATTGGAGAGTGAGCGGACGTTGGAGAGGAAAATCCCAGGTAGGGGCGTGCGCGTCCCCTGTGTGCGAAGGCGCACGAGTACACCAGCTCGCTTCCCTCTTTGGCGGCGTCTCACTTTTTTGTTTATAAAGTGCACTAATAATGCAGCAGGCACTAGAAAAACTGGTGAAATGTCTGTAGGGGTTGTTGTTCTGATGTTTAGTAGCTCCTCGCGGCCGTAGGAGCACGAAGACACACGAATAACGCACAAAAACAAACAAAACAAAGAGCACCAGAACACCAAGGCAGCCGTACGTGGTGCCATCTTGGAATCTGGATTGGAAATATCTTGGGTCAACCATCCAGAGCAATGGACAGTGTAGAGGTGAAGAAGAGGGTGCAGGCAGGATGGAGTGGGTGGAGACGGGTGTCAGGGCTGATGTGTGACAGAAGGATAGCAGCAAGAGTGAAAGGGAAGGTTTACAAGACAGTAGTGCGTCCTGCTATGATGTATGGTTTGGAGACTGTGGCTCTGTCTAAAAGACAGGAGGCTGAGCTGGAGGTGGCGGAGATGAAGATGCTGAGATTCTCGTTGGGAGTGACAAGGATGGACAAGATTAGAAATGAGCAGATCAGAGGGACAGTGAAGGTGGAGCAGTTTGGAGATAAAGCCAGAGAGGCCAGGTTGAGATGGTTTGGACATGTGTTGAAGAGGAATAGTGGATATATTGGTCAAAGAATGTTGGAGATGGAGCTGCCGGGTAGAAGGAGAAGAGGTAGACCTCAGAGAAGGTTTATGGATGTAGTGAAGGTGGACATGGAGATGGTTGGTGTAAAAGTAGAGGAGGCAGTGGATAGGGCAAGATGGAGGCAGATGATCCGCTGTGGCGACCCCTAAAGGGAGCAGCCGAAAGAAGAAGATTATAAGATAGCCAGTGGGTTTTTTTTTACTAGAAGGCATGATCCAATAAAGATTAAAATGGACATTTCAGCCTAAAACTAACATAAAATGCTATTTGTCATCCCTCCATCATTGGTTTTGCTGAATGCAAAGTTTTTTTTGTCTATTTGTCTCGTATCATCTAATAAATACTGACTAATAACTGCAGATTTTTGACCAGTATAACACAACAAATGCTGGTTTTGCCATGCTGGTCTTTCTATCTGCATTGATTCTGAAAGGTGGGATGAAGGTGGGACATTGACAGTTAAACTGAAATTATATTTCGCTTTTTGAGCACTTTGCACTCTTTCTTCCAGAGTTTTGTGGTAAGCACTGCATGTTTGACTGTACAGTTAATAGCCTACGCTTAGGCTGTGATTTCAGATCAAAGGCTGGGTGAGCAGGAGTCAGTGGTGGACAGTAACTAAGTAAATGTAATTTGTTACTGTACTTAAGTACTTTGTGTATCTGTACTTTCAGGTGACTTTTTACTTTCACTCCACTACATTTCAGAGTCTAATATCTCACTTTTTACTCCACTACATTTTGAGAAATCTGTCATTCCTTTGGGTTTTTGTGTGAATAAAAATGTAACATGTCAAAACAAAGGAGTGCAAAGCAAGAACACCAATCAGGGCCCAGCGGTCACTTTGTTCTGAGCTTGTTTTAACCTGTTGCTCATACCAACCCAGTACAGCACACGTTCAACGTCAGCGCAGCAGTGTAAAAATTTGGGAGCACATACGTCTAAATGATGAACTAACCTAACTTTGTGTAAATAGACCACAATATAGAAATATGTCCACATATGCAGTCGTGACTGGCATTTTTCTGAATTCATACAAACCCTTTCATTTTATAGTAAATTAGTTTCAGTTAGTTTATGTTTATGAACAGAGGCCTACAGATCAACACAGTAAAGGAAACCTTATTTCTGATCCTGAGTTTAAAGCCAGTTTTTATTAAACTTGGAACTAAGTTACACAGTAATCTGAAACTGAAACTTTGCTTGTTTGTAGAAGTGATTTCAGAGCCACTCGGTTCTCCCTGATGGAAACTGTTTGCCTTCAGTGTTTTGTGTTATGATCATTTTAATAGACATCAGCGTCACTAATTAATGACGTTCTATTAAAAGACTGGTTTACCAAGAGAGACGCTGGAGGACTTTCACCTAAAATGAGTTCATGAAGCCAGTCTGGTTATAAAAATGATAACAGGGCATCAGAGCCATAATTAATCTTTTAGTACTTTTACTTTTGATACTTAAGTACATTTGAAGGCAAATACTTTTGTACTTTTACTCAAGTGGAGGTCTAGAGTAAAGACTTCTACTTTTACTGGAGTAACATTTTACCTTGGGTGTCTCCACTTTAACTCAAGTACATGATTTGCGTACTTCATCCACCTCTGGCAGGAGTTCACAGCCGTGTGAGATGTGCAGTGTATTCGAGTGTATCCTCAATGTGCACCCTTACTAGCTGGTGTGACGGAAGTAGAGAAGGTAAGGCCGCTGATTGGGACGCAGCCACACGAGGTCGCTCGCTGTCTAGAAACCCGACTGCGCTGACGTCATTCGTCCTGGCTGTATCCAGAGCCGAGTTCGGTCTTTCGGCCTTTCCAGCTGAGTCCGCCGCCAGCGCAGCGCCTGCTCCAAGCCCTCAACTCAATCCGGCACAATGATCATCTACAAGGACATCATCACCGGTGAGAATCGACAGATATGTAGGCTAGTAGGTTTAGGGAATGTGAGCGTGTGAGTATTTTTCAGTGTTGGGCTCATTAATGGTGTTAATTTTTCTCTTTGTGGCCCTGGCGGACTGAGGCCTACGCTTTAGCGCCCTGCTAGCGCTAGCTGAGCGGCTACAGGAGCTAAGTCAGCGGGAGTTGTGTCCTTCCGTGCGTTTGGTTTATGGCAGGGTATTTGGTCTGTTTCGCCCTTTTTTGCCGCTGGTGTGTTAAGATCGAAACGGTAGAGATGAGCCGTTAAACGAGTCAAGTTAAGCCGCTGAGTGAAAATGCCGGTTTGTTAGCCTAGCCTAGCCTAGCTTTCTGCCGGCGTTTTTCGTGTACGCCGAAGTGACCGCCGGCTGTGGGGGGTGCTTGTTCTACGCCACCCACAGTGTTGTGTAGTTTTGTTGAATGCCGCGTTTGTGCTCTCGGTTTGTCCTCCGTGTTCATACGCGAAGGTAAGTGAACGTGTCTGGCTGCGGCGGCTAAGCTACACATGCTTGTTGTTGGCCGGCTTGTTCGAGTCTCGGGCCTCGGGTATATTTAACGGGTCAGCTGATCGTAAAGGCAGCGCCGCATCAGCCCCTGCACTTCGAGATTAGCTGGCTTTAACTCTACATCTGTCACAGGAGAACGCCCAGAGACCAAGAGGTGATCCTTTTCCTTTTATGTCTTACAGGAGACGAGATGTTCTCGGACATCTACAAAATCAAAGAGTCGGAGAACGGGATGATGATCGAGGTCGAGGGAAAGGTAAGGGCTGGGCCTCGTGTTCAGAAATCGTACTAACTAGGTAGTCATCGCCTTTAGAAAGCAGTGAGTCACTTGTTCTTAGTGAAACGTTGCGCAATAGCTTGACTAATGTAGTTTGTTTCGTCCCCCTCAAACACACCCTGGTTTGTGGTGTCTGTCCGTTTGGCTTGATGTGCTCCGCATGTCCAAAAGTTAGATGTCTGCTTCTTCTGAAGTCAGTAGTAGTAAATGGTTAATAAACAAAAAAAAGCTCAAATTTACAGACCTCCACCCTCTTACCCCAAACACAGCCGATCAGCCGAGGTTCGTTTAGTGCCCAAGGTCTTCTGCTCTAGTTCTGCAGTGGAGCTGTGAGGCTAATATGATAGAAATCTGTGGCGCTGAATAAACGACATTTTGACTGTGGTGGTGTTGCTGCCAGACAGAAATGAGTACAAATGGACATTAAATGCATCTTGGGTGATCAGTGAAGTTTGGGGGGAAATTGTGTTAATGCAACATTCAGATAAACCATCCCTTTAAAGTCAACGTTAGGGGGCATGTATCCCACCTTTGTGTTTTTTCCACTCGAGACTTGAGGTCCATTTAACATTTGGGTAGTTCAAATAAGCCATTTTCACATGACTGTTCTCTAGCCTGTCTTTGTTCCATACAGTATAACCGCCTGTTCTGTTGCTGTGTGTTTAAGACTGCTGTATGCAAATGATCTTGTTTCTAATTGGCTGTACTAGAACTTCATGATGCAAGGGTGGGGTCCAGATTGCTTTAGGCTGAGTTGGTGGATATGTCAATGAGGTTGTTCTCTTGACATCACAGAAACTTAATTCAAAGTGCGTTGTTTTTTCTGCCTGATGTCCATGCACCCTGTGGACTAGGTAGTAAGTGGTACAGTCTGAAACTTCAGTTTTACGAGGGTAGATGGGTAATGTAGTTTTGCCAGAGGATGTTTGCATTGTGTACAACCATTTTGCAAAGAACATAAGTCAATGCTTTCTTTGCCTTCATCCAAAAAGAAACCTGTGAAATGTTTTTATCAACGTCAATTCCCACTGGAATAATAATACATTAGACATGCCCACTTGGCTGCTGTAACTGCCTCTGCTAATCTGAGAAGGTTTTACAGTAGCTGGACTGTTGTGAGGGTTCGTTTGCGTTCAACCACAAGAGGTTTAGCAAAGTCAGGTACAGCTGTTGGATGATTAGTTGGATGTACTGCCATGCTGTTTGCAAACCACAAGAGTTATTGAATAGAGTGCTATGGCTCTAGAAAATGCAGTTCCAAGGCTCAGGAGCTTTGTACTCCTAGCGGAGGCTTGGCATTTGTGTATGGTTGCTACAGAGCATCTCTTTCTGTGGAGATTACACGTCAACAATGAGTTTCCGTAAGGTTTGAATTGTGTCTTGCATGTTTGGTCGTGAAGTTTTTGTTTTGTGGAGTTCAGTCAAGCGATGAGAGCAACATTCATGTTAAAAGGGGGCTTCTTTAAATGTACATCCCTGCCTCCCATGTGACTCCTCTGTATGTCGTTAGATGATCAGCAGAGCAGAGGGAGACATCGATGATGCGCTAATTGGTGGCAACGCGTCAGCAGAAGTCCTGGATGATGGCTGTGAGAGTACGACAGTCAGTGGTGTCGATATCGTCCTCAATCACAAACTGTCGGAGACCAGCTACGACAAGAAGTCCTACACAGCCTACATCAAGGACTACATGAAGGCGTAAGTAAATTTATCTTAAGTCCTCAAATGTTGAAATTCAGGGAGGATATTTCACAAACGAGGGTTATGAAGCTAAGCATGTTTGTTTTTCCTCCCAGATCAGAGTGACCCATTTTAAAGTGCTTAAAAAAGAGGGAAAAGAAGGGTTCAGTGAATGCAGCGTTAGCAATATCTGGGGCAAAGGAGCAAAAATACTCTCTTATTCAACATTAAAACTTTTCCTAGTATTTTTTCAAAATGTAAAGTCAGTGCAAGTTATCTGACTATTTTGCCTGTCTGTAGATAAAACAGACCACTGTGTTGTAATAAAAGCTGCTGCAGTGTTCACCACCAATTCGTTTGTTTCTAGACACTGCTTAACTACACTCTTGTGAATTTTATTAGTTTATCGTCATCTTAATCTTTTTATTCTACTAAAACAAGTTTAAAAAACCAAACTTAAGTCCTAGAGACATGGCGCTTGGTTGATGGGTGCACTATATTGTTGGAGGTATTCATTCACCTATCCAAATCATTGAATTCAGGCGTTCCAGTCACTTCCATGCAGACTGCTTCTACAAACATTTGTGAAATAATGGGTTGCTCTCAGAAGCTCAGTGAATTCCAGCGTGGTACCGTGATCAGATGATGCGTCGTGAAATTTCTAGCCACGAAGTGGTCGGCCATGTAAAATGACAGCACGGGCCAGCAGATGCTGAGGCGCATAGTGAGCAGAGGTTGCCAACTTTCTGCAGAGTTGATTGCTACAGACATCCAAACTTCATGTGGCCTTCAGGTTCGCTCAAGAACAGCGTGGAGAGCTACATGGAATGGGTTTCCATGCAGTTGCATCCAAGTCTTGCATCACCAAGTGCAATGCAAAGCATCGAATCCAGTGGTGTGAAGTGCCGACACTGGACTCTAACATTATCTGGAGGATTTGTATATTTGAATGTAAATGTCTGAATTAGTTGTATTGGATGTTACTCAGACTTTATCCTACCAGCCCCCTAGTACAAAGCCAGGATAATCTCCGGTGAACAAATGTGTGTTTATAGAGCAGGAAATTTTCTGTTGAATTTACATTGGATGTGTGGGATGTTTTGTGCATGGAGTGTAGCTGCTTTGTAGTCCTTTTTAAAATTTATTTCTCACCTGTATGTTGCTTTCCACACTTGCTGAAATTGAGGATGCATCAGTTTTTTTTTTTTTTTTTTTTTTTTTTTTTTTTTTAAGAATTTTTTGTTTGTCACTGTTTGCTAACTGTGAATGTAGACCTCTGCATTTAACCCATCCGTGCAGTGAAACACCCACATACGTGCACAATAGTGAACACACACACACACTAGGAGGCAGTGAGCACACTTGCCCGGAGCAGTGGGCAGCCCTATCCACAGCGCCTGGGGAGCAATTTGGGGTTAGGTGCCTTGCTCAAGGGCACTTCAGTCATGGACTGTCGGCTGAGGGGATGGAACCAGCGACATTTCGGTCACAGGGCCGGTTCCCTAACCTCCAGCCCATGACTGTCCCAATACATGTAGTACTAATATCAATTCACATTACATATAAAATCGCAGTTGAGTCAGAAGCCTCATCCACTCTATTTGATGTACTGTCAACAGAACACTGCAGTTTCCACTGCAGACATTTTGCGTCAGGCTGTGACCCTGGCATGCGATACACAGGTTTCACCTTTTTAAGTAATGCAGTCATTTAACTTCTGACAACTTGTTTTTGTTATGTTTAAGCTTGTTGCAAAAGCCTTATAAATTGAGTGTAAATGTAAAATGCATAATCAGCTTTTTTTTTTTGAGCGTGCATACGAGTCCCACTGTGATGGTGTCTTCTGCATGTTTTGACAGCTCAGTGTCTTGTATTATAGCCACCTGAGTTTTAAAATGTTCATGCTAAAGGAAAAAGTCCCCGCGCTTTCTTCATGTCCTGTCAGTGGCTTGTGAGATTGAATTGGGGTCAACAGAACACCTTTTGAAGTTTAATTGATTATGCAATGAATATTCCCTTGATTCATTGTGCCTTGCAGAGAATGTGCTGATTTTATTGTAGTTTTTATATTTTAAATGTGTTGATTTGTATTGCAGAGTTAAGGCTAAACTGCAGGAAACCGCTCCTAACCGGGTAGAGCCCTTCATGGCTAACGCACCAGCTGAGGTCAAAAAAATCCTAGCCAACATCAAGAACTATCAGGTACGTTTGTTTTTGTTTGGTATTATTGTCCAAGGAGTAGAAGTCCATCCCGTACAGTGATGAATATCTTAGGACACCTTTGGAGGTCATGACCAATGAAACCACTTTTATTCTGAGTACGCTTTCTGATGGGCTCGTAAGGGTCTGGATTTCTTGGTGCAGTTGATTATTAAAGAATATTTTTGTGCTTCTTGCTCTCAACTAAAGCCAATTTCTCTGCAGTTTTTCACAGGAGAATCCATGAACCCAGATGGCGCCATTGGTCTGCTTGACTTCCGTGCGGACGGGCAGACGCCCTTCATGCTCTTCTTCAAAGACGGTCTTGAGATTGAGAAATGTGTACGTTTGAGTGCCCTTTTTTTTGGAAGTATCCATGCTTTAGTTTCTTTAATATGTAAAGCTGTTACTCTGGCTGGCTTCTTGTATAACCTTAAATTTCTGACCTGACCAGCATTAAAGCTGTGGCTCCTGAAAGCCTGGTTTCTGGCATCCTCTGATAGACCTTCTGCCATTATCAGTGGCCTCTAGGTTTGCACTAGGATGCAACAACAATCTTCCTTGTACTTTCTAACTGTCTGTAAAGTGGCAGTAGTGATTGAAGTAAGGAGAATAAACTGACCATTTTATCCTTACTGTCATCTAGGAATAAATAGTCTTAAAGCAAATATACTCATTTTGATGCAACTCTATCATCCAAGTTGAATTCTTGTTGCACTACGAGCACATGATTTAACTGAAGGATATTTCCAGATTTTTTTAATATAAAAAGGTGGTTACAACTAGACTAAACTGGGTGAGTGTGGCACACAAACCCAGCGTTTAATAGCCTTGAGACTCCAATGCACATCTAAAGAAGCCAACTAGACACCAAACGTTGTTTGGTCTACATTTGTGATAAAAGGGAATTTTGTGTAAATTGGATTTCTAGGAACTGTAAGTGCATGTTTCTTGTGCTTGTCTGAGTGCAGTGTAACAGTCAGGAAATACTGCCCATCATTGCATTAAGAAAGTGGCTGGATTTGCATAAATGTCTCAGCTGTTTGCTTTAATAAAATGTTCTTGTCTCTGCAGTAAATTCCTCTGCGTGTGTCCCAAAGTGCCTCCCTCCCATCAGTGGCAGACATCAGCCCGATGGCCGTGAGGGCTTGCGGATCAATTGGATTACTCATTCCTCCCAACTTCATCAGAAATGGAACCAGAAGCTCTTTAACCCCCTCCACATGCCACCCCCCCCTTTGAGGCCACATCTTTGATTTCAGTGTCTGTCCATCTAGAAGACTTGAGGCCCTGCTATGAATCAACATTCTTTGGGGGGGAGAACAGTATTTTTTTTGTGAGCTGAAGTATTGTGCAGAGAGCTTGTGCTAAAACGAAAATATGCAGCTCACCTAGGGTTTTTGTTTCCTTTTAAAATTTAGTTCACATTGGTGAAGTTGACTGCCTGAGTATTGGTTTGCTGTGTGCATGTCAGCTCTCAGACAGCAGTTGTACAGTTATTCTCCCCATGTCCTTTCTCAAATTACAGGATTGTATAGGATTTCTTGGCACTATTTGTGAAATAAAATAGTCAAGCTGCTGACTAAACATCAGTCCTGTGTGATGTGTTGAACCACTGGTTTGTTGCTTCATATGAAATCTGAAGTGTTGAAGGGAATTGCAAATATTGTAACAAAGCTCATGTGCACCTTTCCAATATGTTCATCTTGCAAGCATTATTGTGCAAATTTTATTGCTCTTATTTATGGCTTCCCTAATTATTTTCAATAATCAATGTTCATGAGCCACAGGATCTGAAACATCTAAGTGAACTGGCACTGCAAAGATTTGTGTTAAATACCTCAAGTTGTTTTTAATGAGAAAGTGGAGAAAAGTTACGTAGCTTATTGTTGAGAAGTTTAAAAGTGTTGGTCTTTAAGGCTCACTCTATTTTTCCTTTACTTTGTGCACTAGTATATAGACCTCCTAAACCACATAGTGATTTTATTACTGAATTTTCTGAATTTCTTGCCTTGATTGTTCCCATGTCTGACAGAATTTTACGCTTGGGTGATTTTAATATACATGTTTGCTGTCCTCCTAAATATTTGGTAAATGATTTTATTCAACTTTTGGATGCTTTTACTACCCATGTACAAAGCCATACACATGATCTGGTGTTTTCTACTGGGTTTGATATTGACCAGCTAGAGATTGAAGATGCCAGTTTCTCTGACCACAAGCCAGTAGTGTTTAGCTCTACTTTTACTGGGCACTTCCCAGTTTCTGTTCCAGGTCGGTTGACTAGATATGTCAGCTCTTCCACAGCTAGTGAATTCTCAAGAGCCTTCTTAGACACTTTAATGCTGCCTACTCATGAGTTGGCCCACTCTAATGTTGACAATCTAGTTACTGCATTTGATCAGGATTGTTTAAATGCTCTGGATATTGTGGCCCCCATGAGATTTAAACGTGGAAAACCTAGAATGCAACCCTGGTTAAATGCGGCCACTCAGGAAATTAGGCAGGTTTGTAGGAAAGCAGAGAGGAAATGGAAAATACATAGATTACAAATAAACTTTGACATAGTCAACTAAGCAACTTTTGAATATCAGCTAGCTGTGAAATCTGCAAGGGAAGCTTATTTTTCTAGTATTATTGCTAAAAATTGTAACAGACCTAACATTTTGTTCAGGACACCCAACACTTGGGCTAAATCCGTCCCCTGGCTTGTGTGAAGACTTTTTAAACCTTTTTATTGGGAACACTGAGAATATTCGATCTCATATTACATTTTTGGGACCAGATGTTCCTTTTCCTCAGACATGCAGACATCTCAGTGTTTTTAGAGAATTTGATACTGTGTCAATGATGGAACTTACAGACTTAGTGATGAACACTAAGCCTGCAACTACCCCTCCTGATATCATGCCACCTCAGCTGGTTAAGGAGTCATTGGGTGTTTTGGGACCATCTATCCAGAACATCATCAATTCCTCCTTAACTACTGGTACGGTTCCTGCCTTGTTTAAACAAGCTGTAGTTACTCCTCTGCTTAAAAAGCAGAACCTTGATGTCACAATGGTCAGTAACTATCGACCGATTTCTAAATTGCCATTTTTAGCTAAATTACTGGAAAGGTGGTGTATCATCAGCTTCTACCGTTTTTAAGTAATAATCACATTTTTGAGATTTTTCATTAGGGTTTTAAGGCTATGCACAGCACGGAATCTGCCCTCCTTAAAGTGACAAACAACCTCTTGCTTATTGCTGATTCAGGAAATTGTGCCATCCTTATGGTATTGGACCCATGTTCTGCTTTCGACACAGTTGACCATAACATACTTATTGGGCGCTTAGACGATTGGGTGGGGATACAGGGAGTGGTCCTGAGTTTAGGTCTTACCTGGAACATTTTCTGTGAACATGGGCAACTCGTTCTCCTCTTCTGCAGACATGTCTTAGGGTGTTCCTCAAGGGTCCATATTAGGGCCCATCCTCTTTTCGTTGTACATGCTACCATCGGGCCAAATTATTAGGAAGCACAATGTTAGCTTTCACTGGTATGCGGATGATATAACTATATCTTCCGATTAAACCTAATGACCATGGCTCATTAATGTCCCTCACAAATTGGCTGTCAATTTCCTTCAGCTGAATGTAAGCAAGACAGAGGTCATTGTTTTTGGTGCTCCCCATCTCATTAACAATGTCTCTAATAACCTGGGTCGTCTGTCGTCATGCGTCAAGTCCTCTGTGAGAAATTGGTGTTGTTTTTGACTCAGATTTGATAAACAAATCAACTCTGTGGTAAGGAGTAGTTTCTTCCAGCTCAGAAGCTTTGCAAAGCTTAAGCCTTTTCTCTGTTTCTCTGACCTGGAGAAAGTTATTCATGCCTTCATTTCTTCCAGACTTGATTATTGTAATATATATATAGGGATTATATATTGGGATTAATCAGTCTCTATTGCAACGTCTGCAACTAGTCCAGAATTCTGCTGCCAGGTTACTGACTAGCACTAAGAAATAAGACCACATCGCTCCAGTGCTCGCTTCTCTACATCGGCTACCTGTCCAGCACAGAATACAGTTTAAAGTGCTATTTGTTTTTAAGGCACTAAATAAGCTTGCCCCCTCTTATATTACAGACCTGCTAACACCCTCAACCTGTCGTTTTCTTAGATCATCTTCTTTGAACTTGCTGACTGTTCCCAGGACTCGGCTGAAACTTAAAGGTGATCGTACATTTGCGGTTTATGCTCCGAGACTTTGGAACAGTCTTCCGCCCGATATTCGCCAAGCCACTTCTATCTCTGTGTTTAAATCAGGTCTAAAAACATACTTTTACAAACTTGCATTTGAATAGCAGGAGACTGTGGTGAGGTGAGGTGCTGCTAGTTTACCATCTCTCTTTCTTCTAAGCTCTTTTTACATGTTACTTTCGTGACGTATTTTATTTGTTTTATTGTTTTTAACCCAGTGTGTCCTGGGGATTCATTTTATGTACAGCACTTTGGTCAACTCAGGTTGTGTTTAGAGTGCTTTATAAATAAATTCTTACTTTCTTACTAGTGCTAGTCAGCTGAAAAAGCATTTTGCAGTACAAAAGCTGCTGCAGTACACATGCAGTCAGGGGGACCTGACAGTCATGCAGTTACCCATGTTGATGGACCTAACTTAGAAGCATAAATGCAAATGGCTCAAACTACCCTTAAACTACTTTGGTCTGTGGAGAGTTAGTTTATAATATTGACTTGTGTGACAAAAGCTAGACTGACTAAAAATACATAGCCAATGACCCACCTTTTGCATTAGGCCATTTTAACTACTCTTTATAGAAAGCTGACAGGCAGGTTTGGACAGCATAGAACATTTGAGATGAAAATCCATGCCAATCCATGATAAAATAGTAGCAAGCAACATATGGTTTGCAGAAATCTAAGACATATTTAGAAAGGTAATGACCAGCTTATGGCCTAAAACAGGACAAGCTGTATCAATTAAGGGTGTTCACCACATTTACATCACACTTTTAGTACAAAACATTTATTTAAACACAGCCTTTAGTTTCTTAAAATCACTGCTAAGTAAAAACAAATGGGTTTAGCTGAGATTTTGCTTGCTGTTGTCCATTTAACTTCTCTTACCTTACAGGGAAAATGATACAAATGGCCAATGTTGCTCTTCAAAAATAACTAAAGCCACATTTATATGGTAGTTTTCTAGCAAATCCAACAAACAAAACACTAATGTTTTATAAAAACAGTTCATCAAACCTAGAGGACTGATGAATGGACTTTCACGGCCTTCTGCACAGGGCACTCAGAAACAGGAACTGTTTGCACTTGGTTGTACTAACCTTGGCCCATCCAGTAAATGCCTAGAGGCCAAACGCACAGCTCTATGGTAAAACAGCCTTATTCCTGTAATAGTGTTCCGAGGAATAAGGCAACAAACAGATCAGCACTCAATGAAATGATCACCCAGCTCAGTCGCTCTTCTCCTCATTCTGGTAATGCCTATATTCAGGCTTCAGCTCCCATGTATTCTTGTGAGTGCCCTTCACGTTGTAGATACCAATGTCACGCAGGATCTCCTTCAGATAAATCTTCACAGAAAGAAAGTGAGAGACAAACAGAGTTGGTCAAAAAAATATTGAGTTTTCTGTATCATGATGTTCTGAAAAGCAGAACAGGCAAGACTTATCAGAGTCTTTAGATACAATTCTCCAGTTCTAGCAGCATTATAGAATAATTTTTGTAGTATAATATTCTTGTAGTACCTGCACAGGCATTTGCACAACATATATTTGCACAAATATTTTATATTTTTAATCAAATCAGGCCTTATATGATGATATAGGACTATGTTTCTATTGTATCTGGTGACCAAAAAACAAACAAACAAACAAAAAAAACAACAAAAAAAACTACAAAAGATCTTGAAGCATATTTTCACTTTGGCCAAGTTCACTAAAACTTACCACAGGCTGTTTGGTGATGTCCACCAGGTCTTTTATGTTGTAATACTGGTGCTTCTCAAATGCAGAGAAGAGCATATCCAGCACCTGTTGCTTGTCCGCTCGCGCCCTTTTTCCCTCTTCTTTCTTCTTTTTCTCATAGTCCAGCTGAGGGAAACACCACAGGATGGAGAGACAGTGTAAATATGTATTGCTTTGACAGAGTCAGAACTAACAGTGATTCCGAGTAACATTCTTGTGTTAATTATTTGGACTTCACAGGGGGCAACATTCACTTCCATTATGTTGTCTGCCACTGCTTCATGCGATGAAAGTAAACATCCATACTATTCACACATTGTGCTGTGGAGCAGTGGAAATGTGTTCTCTGGAGCAAAGGAGCTCCATCCAGTACCTTTTGGAAAGAGAGTTAGAGCGATGTTTTCCAAAACTAATCATCTAACATCTGTACCTGTCTTCACTAACGCTGTTGAAAAAAAAGAATGCTGCCCCAAATCAAACAACAACAAATGTTGACATGTAAACAATGGAAAGGGTGCAGCTTTCCAAGAACCTAAATCCAAAATACAAGCCAGCCTCAAAATTGCATTTTTATTATTATTTTTAATTTATTTATTATTTTTGTTTATTATTTTTATTTACAGACAAGCATTGGATTCATTATCGGTAATTCTACTGAAAACACACCTACCAACACCGTGTTCTCAAACATGATCAGCTGTGCTACTTCACTGCAGCAAGACACTACTGAAAGTTAGAAGTGCAGTATAAAGAATTTGCTAATTTGATCCAACAGCATTGTGCATCAATATGATTGATAGTGTAGGTTTAAAACAGCTGACACACATTTTCAGTGTTGATGACAAGCCATGAAGGGCAGGCCAGTTTTCAATGCGACATGAGATTTATGAACTGGTACTGAAAAGTGAACCTGCAATAATCCAAAATAAAATAAATGCTCTGCATATGATTAATGATTTAAATACTCATATAGTCACATACATCTAAAACTCAAAAAAGTCAGACTCACATTATAGGCGTGGTTGGCCACAGGTTTGTAATTGGTGGTAACCGCTTTGTCAAGCTGCTGAGAGAATCGGTGAGGTTTCGAAGACTCCTCAATCTGCAGCCTGTAAACACGAGTAAACACATGAAGAGAAACCTGTTCATTGTGTTTTTTTTTCCTTCCAGAAAGCACTTAACAACCTCCAATGGCCAAAGCACACTGACGTATTGGTCTTCAACAAACCAAAGAGAATTAAAGTTCTCCTTTCATTCACATCGTTCTACACTGTTCTGTAACTGTTCCACAATGCTCTATAACGTTTGCCCCTTTCTCAGATGCCCCTCCCCAATCTGTAATATGTCATTTGGCTAGGAATTAGATTGCTGGTGTTCGCTGGAGAATGCTTGATCAGCGTACCACAGCATGAAAGAGCAGTTACACCCTTAAAGCATTTAAAATGGAAATAAACTGCTTTTTAATAATAAATGACAACAGTCCTATTGAAATTTTACCAATTTGGATCACAAAACAATCTGAGCTCTGTACAATTGAGGGATTCAAGGAAGAAGAAAAAAAATTAATCTAGCTATGTAAATCCTGATAACAGCAGGCTAACCAAAGCATAAAAAGTGGCGCAAGCAGCTGTTTAAATGGCTGTTAGTGTTAGCTGGCTAGTTAAGAAACATTAATAGAAAACAGAAACATTAGTTTTAAAAGCCTTTTGTTGTCATGACTAAATGAAAAACTAACAGTCTTGCATAAAGTCCGTCAAGCAGGGTCTCCTTTTCAACCACCCAACAAACCATCTTCTATTTTATTTTCTGGTCTGTCAATCTGGTGAGATCAGTTGTCCTAAAGTATGTCGTTTGACGTGATCAAGTGATGCATTATCAGCATTTTGATTGGCTGTTTTGTAAAACTTGTTCCATAACATCGAGACACTTGCAATGATTGTAGCTGAATTTCAAATGAGTTGCAGGACATTTTTGTCTTATGCAATTCATGTGCAATTTATTTTCCTGTAGGTTTCAAGAGGCTGAAATTGTGTCATTGTGTAAAGACTGCCTTAGCACTGCAAATACAACCTGCTAGTTCATGGTTCATGTTCTCAAAAAGCCAGATTCACATGACAGCTGGCTAGCAGATTTGAACAGTTCCAGCACTATTGCTGCTTAGCCTTTAAAAAATGTAGTTTGACCATCCAAGAAAAAAGGTCACACACTGTGCGATGTGATCCTCTCTAATGACTCAATATTCCAATAGTCAGTTGTAGAATTCTTAGAAAAAGAACTGAAAAAGCAAAAGAAACACAAGGAACAAGGAGAGAACTTTCTAATTGTGTGTGCATTTACATTTTTAAACCCTAATGTAATCTTTAACAGTCTGCAAGTGTCTGTATGCGTACACATCTGCTCACCGTTTTAACCTCATGTAGTTTTCGCTGGCGGCTGGTCTGCACTCAGCTCGCTGCACCACCACTCCCTCCAGCGCTATTTTATCTTGGTGAGGAGAAATGCATAAATAATAAATGACAACACAGTCATGCCAGCTTAAAGCAACATACAGTGTAAGGAGGCTGAGTACAATCTCCTTTTCATCAGTGACAGCACTGGCCATTGTTTCTGTTCCAGCCTGTGGTAAGGAACAGTTTAATTACCAGAGAAAAAAAACAAAACAAAAAAAAAAAAACTGTGGACACTCCATTTGCAACACACCAACTGCCACCCACTCTTACATAACAGGAAGATTTGTTGTACAGTCTGCATAATTAACGCTTTCATACTTATATACAAGTTAGAAGTCATACTGACAGACTCTGCGTCCACAAGACTTAGTCTTTTTTTTTTTTTAAATCATGTTTATGAAGGCTTTATGTATATGGCCCCCTCTGGACCGAGCAATATTCCTGTCAGCAGACAGGTGGCGGTGGTGAGGACTCACCTGGGCCTGTACCAGTACCTGAGCTGCTGCCTTCAGCGTCTGACTGGCCTATGAGAGGGACGGCAACATGAGAACCAAAGGAACCCACTCTCACACACTCACGCTAGCGTCTCTTTCTGTCTAGCCACAAAGGAAGCAGCAACAAGCCAAGCACACAAAGGCCAATACTTTAGTCACACGCACACAAACTCTCTGCAGTAGTGCAATTAGCCAATTAAACATTAGTCCGACTGCTTGCGCACACATTCCTTCATCATTCATACTCAAAAAACAACCTGCCTGACGTTCAAGTGACGATTTGGCCAAAAATCTCAACCTCAAATGTAGTTGATCAGCCAAGACATGTTTGATGTCCAATGTTTGCTTCTTTCATTTTGTACTGAAGCTACAAAGGCTAATATAGCTGCAAAGTAATGGAAGCTTATAGCATTATGCAAACTGCAAGCCTACAGCATTACAACTAATTTTTTTTAAAAAGACAGCAGTCATACACTGTCAGAAACCACATAAGCAAGACTTTGACACATGCCTGTTTGCACAGTGCTAATGGATGGCTATAAGCTTCCATCACACAAGTAAAAACTGAAAAGTAAACTTTAGATATCAAACCTGTCTTGGCTGATCAACTACTGGGAGCAAAAGGAAAATACTGTTCATTTGAATTTGAACTGTTCATTTGGCCAAACCATTTCTTTCACACAGCCACACTCTCGCTCAATCTCAATTCTCCAGCAAGCTCACTCCACTCCCACTCCACCAGGCAGAAAACATCTGGCCATTTATCTAGAGTATGGAGTCCACAAGGCCCAAATGTCAGGAAGTAGTAGACCTCACCACAAGAACATTTTCAAAGAATTATGGGAGGTTGATCAGAGTTACTCACTCACCAAAATTTTCAGTCAAAATGGCCATTATGTACTTCATAGAAGCCCAAATATATTAAATATAATTTATTTTTGTCAGCATTTCTTGTGTCTACTCTTTATTACAGCCTCCATTTTTTTCCAAGAGATCTGCTTTCAGTTTTTCAAAGAAATTTGCAGGGATATTTTTCCACACCTCCAAAATTCAGTTTTAGAAGTTGGTTGTATTTTCTGATTCCTGGAATCCAAGTAATCCCAAACATACTCAGCGACGCTGAGGCCTGGACTCTGGGGTGGTCAGTTCCTTTGTTCTGAGAACACTAGCGGCTTTTTCTGCTTGAAAGTGACAGGGCTGTTTATCTGATGGTGTCAGTTTTGGTGTTCTACCACGTCTTAATCATCCACTTTCGGAAACTCCTGTTTTTTCCACTTTTTCTTTGACTTTCACCTTCCTCATGCAAGTGGATTATCTTATAACTAATGGCCTTAAGAAATGTCTCCTAACAAATTAATAACTTGTATTATCGCCATTCTGACTGGAACTCACAGAAATGAAGGATATTCATTTAATGTCAATTTCACTGCACACAAAAACAAAAAGGGTATTAAAAAGGGCTTATGTGGTGCAGGGAAAGTGGAATAGTGAAGAGTGGAATGAGGAGTGAAGAAAAATGCCTGGTATTGAGATTCAACCTTGATGCTAAAGCATTCTCGAAAGCTTGCCCTCAAAAAAAAGTCAGCGCGCACACGCACGCACGCACGCACACTCCAAGCGTAGCACAAGAACACTCAAGTAAGAGAGGTGAAGAGACTTTTGATTTGGTTTGTCAAAATGAGAGAATGGATTAAATCACAGAACAGCAAGTTGCTACTATGTGCACACTATCAAATCACGCCCACAGCACGACACACTGATCGAATGAAAGCGGAGGTAAGGTTGCACACGGGCAACGGCAGAAGCTCAACAGAAACCAACAGGATCATCACACCAAAATGCCAGGTTGGCCACACAGCACTGTGCACTCAGAACAAAAATTACACTCAAGAGAGAAAAGCAAAAGATAAAGAACTGAGAAGAACACGAGTGAAAGAGTACAGTGAGAGAGAACAAGAGGAGTAAAAAGGAAGAATAAACTGAGCTGGCAGCAGAACATTAAACCTCAACAGGCGTATATTAATTTACTTACCATTACTGCTGTGAAGGTCATGTTCTAAGAACTTCTATCAGACTCCCTAACACTAACATTTTCTCCATCTCCTCAATACAGGAGCACAATATATTGTATCAGAGGCTGCTATTCAGTGATAAATCGGTTTATTGGTAATTGGTAATATTGGTAATAATTATCTGCATGACACAGGAATTACAGCCAATAATTATAACTGATAAGTTATTGATCTACTGTTAGCTCACGCACACACACGTGCACACACACACACACACACACACACACACACACGTGGAGTCCCTGATGGGCAAAGTTTACATTGTTTTCAACTCACATAGAAGTCCCAGGCAAAACTCTGTCTATTTTGGACTTTTTTCTAACAAACTTTTTACATCAACTCTCATTGTTTTCAAGTGGTTTTCGACGGGGTACCTAATAACTATGCCTAATAATAAAGGGCTAAACTGCTGTAGGGTGAATGGAAGATACAATCAAACGAGTTGTTTTCCGTGACATCACAGTCTATTTTTTTTTTACTAAGTTTGCATATATGGATTGCATGGACTGAACAGGTTAACAAGTTTTTATATATAAGACAAAATAATTACTTTTCACAATAAAAGCCCTTAATCCTTACTCTTAAATTAAGAATACATTTTGAATGGAAAATTCAATATCAGCTGCTCTTTAAAACACACTGCAACCTCATGCTATGACTGTTCATGATATTTGCATGTCAGCCAAAATAAATGGACTGTTTGTTATTCTCAGATTATTCAGTAAAAACATATTATATTTTGTTCCACAAACGTATGTAGGCTGTTGTAAGAAACATCCGATCACCTAGTCATTTCCTTTGCATCTTGCTACTGAGGATTTCTGGTGACTACAAACGTTCTATTTATTATGAAATACACATCAGGTCAATGTTCAAAGGAAGCTGAATGCAAAGAGTCCATAGTACTTTTCATGCTTCATCTAAAAGAAGCCCAGAACTTTCAATAACAGTGGCCTCAAGCTTGTTAGCTGGTTCTCACCTGAAGAGGTCTCTGTAAAGACAGCCAAAGTCTGGCCACCCACTGTCTGCATGGTGAAGGGATGTTCCCGGGGGGCGCGGACCACAGGAGCTTTCCCGCTAGAGCTGTCTATCGTGGTCAACTCCTCATTCAGCGTGAAGGACACCTGATAAAGATTATGTGATGCAAGCATACACAATATACTTCTTATCTGTAGTAGTATTTGCAGAATTAGATGCGTAATGAAATGGGCACAAGTCTTCTCAAGTCCTGTACCAACTGGCACACTTTGGACTTTATTTGCGCATGACAGATGGTCAGGGTTCTTCAAGCCCTGTGTCCAGCACAGTTTGGTAAATCCCCTGCTCAAACACACCTGGTTCAATTCATCTGTTAACTGTCAAGTGTAGTAAATACTGGGAAAAGAAAAACACCAAACTGTGCCAGAAACCAGCACTCCAAGACTTAAACTGAAGCACCCTGCCAAATGTTGTTCTATTTCTCATTTTGGCATTCAGAAGGTGCTTACAAACACCCCTGTGCAGCCTTTGATAAAGACTGCATCAATGCTCACTCATGCAATGATATTTGCAATCAAAAACACATCAAATATGTCAAAATCCATAGATGCTGGCTAACAAACTCCAACCTCCATGTCTTTACAACATGAACTACATGAATGCAGCCAGCCAGGTGAATGTGAGGACCAGTCAGAGGCCAGGAAACATCAGACTGGATGGGTTTGTTTACAGCTTTCTGAACAACTTTGTGGAGAAGAGAATACTCAGGTAAGAGACTTAAATACAGAATCTGTTCATTAATGAGCTGCACTGTGCTTGTAATCTGGATCGACCCACTGTAGATAAGAAAATTAGCTGCTTTAAAAAAAAAACAAAAAAAAACTCACACTGACAACACATTCTCGCCAGGTATGGTTCAAAACGCAAAAGAAAGCCATTAAAGAAAGATCCTCTAGGGATGACCTATACATCCGCACATTGTTAATGGACCAGAGGGCTTAGGGCACACTTGGCACCTGTATCTGTTAAGCAAATGTTCATGTAGATGCATGGCAGAGTATTCATGTACCTTAAATCCAGTTCGTGTTCCCGGATTTTGTAATCTACTAGTGGGACAAAGGGGTCTTCAGTGGGTCGAATGAAACGGTTAATATAATAAATCGGCCAACTAGTGTCACCCCTGCTATCGACACAAATCTGATCACAAGTTCCAGGACCGGGGACTTGATTAAAGGCCTCTGGTCTATAGGAAACGCCAGGCTTAACGTCAGACAGTGGCAGGTCTAAAAACAAACAGTTTGTAGAACTTACCTCTGCCTTCCCTTGATTCCTTTAGAAAGCAGGGAGAAACACAGAGCGACTGAATTGGTTAATGTCCCAGACAGCTTTCACACCCCCCCCCCCCCCCCCCCCCCCCCCGAAAAGGTCCACAACCAAGCTAACTGTTTACATACTTGCCGATCCGAAGTTTTCCAACTTCTCCTCTTCCTGTAGCCTTGGCCCATTGTTGAGACAAGTATTTCGGCACCTATTAGACATATAAGGTGTGAGAAACCCAGATCTAAACCTACATGTAGCAGGGCAACTAAGTTACATCGACAAGTCCGTTTAATTGCTGGTACCAGTGAACGAACCGTTTAGCTAACGCTAGCTAGCATCGCAACAGACTAGCGTTACGAACTTTTAGACATAAAGCATGTTTATAAGGAAATGACTACACTAACATGATCTAACTGTGACGGACGTTAACTGGTTTATGTAACGCCGCCGTACATCATCGGATATTTAACCTAACGCTACGCTGCTGTCTAGCTAACACAGCTAACCTAGCTAAGGCTACCCGAAGTCTGCCCGTTAGCCGTTAGCGCTCACTTTAACCAGCCAGACGCCGGTGTTCTGTTTGGCTCCGGTTAAATCCACTTCTCCTCTGTCCGACATGCTCGCCGCCCGTTCGGATATGTCAGATATTAAACTTTCATGAAGAAGGTCTGAAGGAAATGTCTTTGTTTGCTCTCCTGCCCGGCTGGTCTGAGTCGCGAAGACCGGCACGCTCGTATGGTGGCTGCATTAGGACAAACAGGCCTGGTGAGCGATGCCGCTAGTCTGCGGTAGGGATGGGCGATACCACCGACTTTCTTTTCGATTCGATATCAAGTAAAACGAAGAGTAGTGTCCCGATACCAGCACTAATTCTTTAACCTCTTCAACTCCTTGAGAGCACCGGTGGTTCCAAAACGCACTTCGTCATATTCTCTATAACGCATGTAAAGATTATATTATAAAGGTTATAACTTTCATATTTCATAAGCTACATTCAAAAAGTGGGTGTCATACGGCAGCTGTAACTGTCTTCTTTCCAGTCAAAAAGACGAGTGATGTCATTTTAAACCTTTATAATAGTAGAAGCTAAACTTGCAATGTTTGTTTTTTCCTACTGAAAGTTGACCCATTTTCCCACAGATCTGGGCTATAAACTATAAACAGATGGTGTCTCTTCAGTGATCTACCCTGTAAAAAAATATTTTTATAAAATGATACAAAGAGCATTAAAGATTTTTGGCCTTCAGCGGTAAATTGTAAGCTTTTAGTGATATGTTTATGATTATAAAACACATTTTCCGTTAATTTGAAGAGAGCTTTTACAAAAATAAATAGAAATTTGTTTATTTCATGCAGTTACGGAATAATTTGCCTTCTGATTTGGTCACGTAAATTCAGATGGAAAAAACTAAATACACCTTGGAGAATAAGAGGCTGAAAAAGTTTCCTTCTGCACATAAAAGTAAAACCTTATAAATGATGACACAAAAAAACATACAAATTTGATAGTTTGTACATTATTCTTAACAAAATAATCTAAGTCTGTATGTGATTGAAACTGTGGTTGTCAATATGAAACTATGGTTATTAAGTAGTTAAATAACCAAATATTTGGCCCATCAGTGCCTGTATTTCACATCCAATTTTGTACAAACACATTCAAATAAGCAAATAAACAAGAAAAAAAAAACCACTCGATACCTGTTGTTTTTTTTTTTGTTTTTTTTTTTTATGTAAAGAATGATTTTCAAAAGTGGCGGCACGGTGGCATGGTGGGTAGCGCTGTCGCCTCACAGTAAGGAGGGCCTGGGTTCGATTCCCCGGCCGGGCGGTCCTCTCTGTGTGGAGTTTGCATGTTCTCCCCGTGTCTGCGTGGGTTTCCTCCGGGTTCTCCGGTTTCCTCCCACAGTCCAAAGACATGCAGTCAGGCCAATTGGACATGCTAAATTGCCCCTAGGTGTGAGTGTGTGAGTGTGTGAGTGACTGTCTGTGTCTGTCTGTCTGCCCTGTGATGGACTGGCGACCTGTCCAGGGTGTATCCTGCCTTCCGCCCGAAGACTGCTGGGATAGGCTCCAGCATCCCACTGCGACCCTGACGGAGAAGCGGCTTAGATAATGGATGGATGGATGGATGATTTTCAAAAGGAAATGTTAGGATTGGGCCACTCAAACACAAACAGTTGCCTTTATTCTTAATTGCATTTCTTCATCATGCACATCTTGAATGGCTAAATATATCTAATCTCTGCAGAAGTTCATTTTTGTTTATAAAGGAGAAAGTCAAAGTAAAGGGCCATGTTACCCACCAATGGATGGCTGCGGCATCATTGCATATAAAGCTCAGGATCACCTGATGACAGGGTCAGCGCTGAGACAGCTGCGCCACTCAGGAGCCCATAGTTGCAGTTTATATATAAAGCTGGAATAAAGAAAGTTCGAACACATCAGACGTTTAGACCCCCATTTTCCCTGTTCCTCTATGGTCATGACCACCACAGGACAACCACAGAGTTGTTCATACACAGCAGTGCTGCTGGAGTTTTTACCCAAGTGTCACTGCTTGACTGAGAAAAGTCCATCAACCAAAATATATCCAGTCAATGGAGGATGACCAACACAAACTGTGCAGCAACAGATGAGCCATCGTCTTTACATCCACAAGATATGAGTGTCTAATAGAGTGGACAGTCAGTGGACACAGTGTTTAAAAACTCCAGGAGCACTGCTGGCTCTGATGCCCCTGGTTGGGGCAGTGTGGGGGTTAGATTTGGTGAGGCTGTCTTTTTTCCTGGCTTTTGAGCTGTAAGTGTAAGAACTGTGTGAAGAACCTCCACAAAACCTCTACAATATGTTGAAATATTTCTTTATTCCAAGTCAGATGGTGACTAAACACATAAGATGAACACAAAAGAATGTTTGAAATCAATTAAAAAACGGTTACAAATCAACTCGATATTCTCAAAACACCAAACACAGAAAATATCCCTGTACAATTTTATAGCATCACCACCAACAACTTTCAGTATGAATATTTTTCCTTTCATATTGTTCCATTTCTTTGCAGGTCTCAATTTTTGAGCATAAATATTAAACATGGGCATTAAACTGCAAATCTAAAACTGAGATAATGTGTGACATTTACATCATTTTACATTAGCACTGTTTGGCCAATGAAAGCTAAATAAAGCACTTTTTGACTAATGAAAGAATGTTACTGCCTTTCCATAACCTACAACATTCACTAGTACTATTTAGCTAATCCTTAAACACAGCTGTTTTCAGAGAGCTGCCTCACCAAACAGCGCTCATAATAAATGAACCTTTCCATCTTCAGTACCCACAGTAATCAGCACTAACCGGCTAATCTTTGAATGGACAGTTCAGATAAACGGTGCTAATAACGAATCAATCACAGCCACAATAGTTCGCACTGGTTTGGTTGACCCTTTAAACACTCCTCGTCAACATCATAATGGTTCCTCCTCAGAGGAACATCCGGTCCTTGCTGTGTGAAAAGCGAGTGTTTAGCTCCTGAGACTTCTTCAGCAAAGCTTTCTTCTGAGCCTCGTCGAAGCGGTTGACCTGCAGGTCAGTGTCTCTGTCAAAGGGCCTCCTCTCCACAGGCTGTTCAGAGTCCTCCTCAGCCTGCCTCTTCATTTTCTTAGTATGCATGCTCAGGAGAGATTCACCTCTCTTAGACTCCTAATAAAGAAAAGCCAGTTTAAGACTGACAGAACGGTTCTAATGGCCATGGCATAAAAAAGTGATATCTTGAAAAGCATCTTAAATATTTATAATTATAAGAGTGTTCAACCCATTATTGAATATTTCTAGTTATACAAATTCCCCATCACCTGCTTTCGCAGAGAATTTTGTTTGTTTTAAGGCAGAAATAATATCAGCCAGGGCATTAAGATCAGTTCATTTAATGAGATCTTGCTAACACTTTAAATACTACTCTTTTTTTTGCCACTTACATTTCACAACATATACAGTGAAGTGCACTGTATACAGTCACAAACATACTCATACCAATGATATTCTGCAGTTTAATCTCATGGTCAGCACTTCAATCCAATCAACTGATGTATGTAGTGTATAGAGCCAAAACAACAACAGAAAAACTAGGGCCACTGTTGAGCTACTTGGGTTGAACAAACTGCAACTTACATTGTACTTGGACACTTTTTCAGCCATGTCTAGGTCTTTCTGGGAGAGACGAGGGCCTTCCTCTTTGGCTGGCAGACCCTTCTCTTTTGCTTCTTGTTTTTCCTTGCATACAAATAAAGAAATACAATTTTGGAATATTAGAACCATTTACAACACATATCCAATAAAGTATTAAAGTAAAAAAAATGCTGTACTATATTTTTATTTACATTGCATTATTGTGTAAATTGTTTTTTGAGTCACATTTGTCAGGCCAAAAAAAATCAAATCAAATAAAATGTGAATCTTGTGAAATATGATATTTTTATGGTGCACTTTTATAATTTCCTAATGAATCATAAAAAAAAGGAGGTCTGTGCCCCCCTCCATGATACACAGGGGAAATGCAGCTCGATTAGAGTTGATGCAAATGGCAAAAATGACAGTAAGTTGGTTAAGTTGATACTTAACTTAGCAGTGGTAACATTACTAACAGTAAATTGTTGAACCCAGTTAAAGAATTTATTTATTTCAGCAGATGAGTAACTCACCCTGGCTTTGCGCTCGCGGTCTACAGGTGTGTCTGTCCAGATAGACCGGTCTTTATCCTCAGGGCCGGATCTCTTCTTGAAGGTGCGTGCGCCCAGCCCAATGTGTTGCAGCTCGGGCGGCAGCTCTGTCATCCAGCTCTCCCTCTTCAGTTCTTCAGGTTCATTCTAAAAATGCGGCGCACAAGAAGCGATTAGTATGGAAGATTTCTGTCAGTTTGTAAACAAACAAACAAACAAACAAAAAACAATTGTACAACTTGACATTTGGCTGCAGGAGAATAACTTCAACATTGTCTCATTCATAGGTATGACAGAAAGATATATCTGAAGGTGCCAATTTCACTGTATTATTTAATATAAGAAACACCTATAATGATTATATTGTCACTCAAGCACAAAAACTTTGTATCTCAATATCTGTTTTTTCTTGCAATTTGAAAAGTACAATCACCTTTTTCATGATTGCAGCACTATACAAATTCTCCAACATTAATTGGAAAAAATTAAGTTAAAGTAGTAGTAAGACAAAGTTAAAGTAGGTGCTCAATATAAAATAACAAAAAAATGGGTGTCGTTTTATTGTGTATATTCCACTACTGTGTAAATAATTCTGTATAAATATTTTACACATAGGTCATGTGTGTGAATTCCTTGTATTTTAAAAATATTCTGAATTTGCCAAAAGAATTGAACGTAAAATTAATGTAAAATGTAAAATTTCAGGATGCATTGCATTAGGGACTGGCATTTTGAAAAATATTATTTTTATATTATATTAAATATAATATTATTATATTTAAGTATTCATACAGGGAAACAGAAAAAAAAGGGCTTTAGCTGATATCATAAGACAGCTGATGAGTTATGATACTGAATGCATCATAAGTTAGTTCTTACAATACACACAACAAGTACAATACACAAAGAAGACAAAATAGTGTTTGTAGGCTAAAAAAGTCAGTAGCTCATTAAAAGACCTTGTGGCAAAAAAATGCGTACATTACTATTTTGTTACTAAAAAACAGGATAGAGACACAAAACACTCACATCCAACCCCATGAGTTTGTCCTTCATCCTCTTCGCCCTTCTCTCAAAGTCTAACGCCACAGAGCTCTTAGCTGCCTCTTTCACTGGCATGGGTCCAACGACTGCGTCATCCTCTCCTTCACTGCTGGAAGAGTCTGCTTTGTAGCCTGGCGGTAGTGCTGGCCCTATGGCCTCATCATCCTCCTTTGCATCCTCGTCATGATCCTGCTTTTTAAAGCCTGGAGGCAGTGCAGGTCCAAGTACCGGTGGCCTAAATGTGACAAGAGACAGGCATCACAAGAGGTTTGGGTAGAAACAGTATTCTGAAAATGCCCATATGAACTTAAGCTTAGAGGAACACCAGTGTTTTTTGACCTCATCTGTAACATATGGTGGGTTACTACAGACAATCATTTTGACGTATTTCTTTGCACTGAGAAAAGAAAATTGGTGACTCAAAACCCACTTAGAATAGTGTATTACACGGTATTCGAAATGCTTGTTATTATAGCACAGAAGGTCTAAGTATGAGGAAATTATCATATTTGGCACTCAACAGAAAAATGCTGGAGTAATTCTACATAGCAAACAGTTTTAGAACTATACAACAACGTTGTACCAGCACTTAAAGAAGAAATTCCACAGATATTTTAAAATATCTGCATAATTCAATTGTTGAGATGTATACAAAGTCATTGAGTAGTTTAATGTGAAATGTGAAAGCATTGCTGAAAAACGTATCGACTCAGATTTCTTTAAAGTGGTGGTGATAGTAAACAGAGGCTATAATGTCTTCAATGCAAGTACAGCCATTTTATTTACTATCCAAACAAATAGAAACCACACTCTTTCTTTCTGAGCTTTTATACGCCGTATTAATACTGTCAAAACAGCAGTAAACCGGGAAAAAAAAACATTTTCTTCGGAATGCCCCAAATGTACCTCTCCGCCATGAATGGAATATTAAGAAATATGAGTCAGACCAAATCTTCAGCTATTTCTTGTATTAAATTTCTGTGGTACAGCTTTTAGGGACATTAAACACCCCCATTGTAAACAATTCTGAATCAGAAAGTTTCTCTAGAATAGAGCATTTCACTTTAAACCACACTGAATGACTTTGTGCACATCTTAAACCTTTAATTAAGACAAAAATTAGAAACACTGGTGGAATTTCCCTTTAAATATCTAATTTTAGTACTGAAATACTAGTCTCTTATCAGCGTCTTAACCATATAATTACGCAGAAATTCTGAAAAATAAGTGGAATTCTCCATTAACATGCATGTCATGATCATCTGCTTTTACCGTTCAGGTGAGATCTCGTGCTTTTTATATCCAGGAGGCAGAGCTGGACCAAAGAAGCCATCATCATCTTCCACGCTAGGCTTTCTAGCTGCTTGATCCTCTCTGTGAGATCTGCTGTATTAGATGAGTAAATTAGATGAGGTTAGATTCTTTCAAGGCTTAAAGTGATACTTTTTTAATCCCACAAACGGGGAAATTCCACCTCCGCATTTAACCCATCCGTGAAGTGAAACACCACATGCACACTAGTGAATAGACACACACTAGGGGGCAGTGAGCACACTTGCCCAGAGCAGTGGGCAGCCCTATCCACGGTGCCCGGGGAGCAGTTGGGGGTTAGGCGTCTTGCTCAAGGACACCTCAGTCATGGACTGTCGGCACTGGGGATCGAACCGACAATCTTTTGGTCACAGGGTCAGTTCCCTAACCTCCAGCCCATGACTGCCCCAAGTTTAATTTGACTGAGTGGAGTAGAATCCTTTTTATTACACATATAAAAAAAGTTACTAAAGTCACTTTTTATCTTTTAATACACACTGCCAAAAAACTTGCCCGGGCATTCATTATAAGCAAAACTGATTAATGTAATGCTGTGTTTACAGGGCTTTCCAAGAAAATGGATCTAAAAAAAAAGGATAATAAAAAGTAATAATATAATAATAAAATAATATAATATAATAATATAATAAATGAATAAAAAGAATAAATCACACATTGCCCCTTTTTGGAAGAAAAAAAACGGCACTGGTTACCTGTATCATTTAGGATCGATTTAATTTACTTGTTTAGCTGTAAATTACCAGTGTACCGACCACAATATTACTTGTGATCTTAGATCAGCAGATTCTAGCAGTCTGTGTAAAGAGAAAGTGAAGAGGCCTCTTTTTGTTCTTATGCTTTGAAACTATGAAGCTGAGTTCCACTTTTTTAATTCAGCAGTCAAGCTCAGTTCATTTTAGAAAGCATTTCAAAACATACGTTTAATTTAGCTTTTATTTGTTTTCTGTATATTTCATTTTCTTTTTAATTTTATGCTACTGTCTGTTTAATTTACTCCTCTCGTTTTTAATATTTCTTTTTTCATTTAACTTCTTTATTAGCGTTCCTACTTAATTAGGAACTTATTTATAAAAATATTAAATGCTGCTAACATTTTATGTTTATATGACTTTCATGAAGTGTTTTATAAACAAAGCTCATCATCATAATTATAATTATTATTATAAGTAGTAGGATTTTTACTATTAATTTTATCAGAAGAGACTTACTTTGGTGACGGAGCATCTCCAGATCCTGAGTATTTGGCTCTTTTGAAAACAACCTCTTGATCGCTGTCTTCTGATGAACTGGTGGACTCAACCGGTTTATACAGAGGAGGCAGCGCTGGACCTATGACTGAAAAACAACTTTGTTGACTGTATGAAAGCAAAAACATAACAGCAAATACTGTAAAGGGTATTCCAGCCTTTTTTAAATGCATAACAAAATGTTTAAGATTTTAATTAAACAAACTCATTCAGAGTGGTTTCCCAGTAAATGCTCCATTCCAGAAAAACTTACAGTGGTGCTGATAGGAACCAGACAACTGTAGTCTTCAATACCTTTAAAAGCTACACCACAAAACGTTACAACATGAAATAAAGAAAAACAGTCCAACAAAAAAAGATTAACAAACTTTTATCACCATCACCATCAACAAATCAAACCTCAGAAGAGACGTGTAGGTTCACTGGTAGTTTTGGATTGTAAATGAAGTGGCTATATTTGTGTTGCAACCTCTGGTTCCTATCACCACCACTGTAAAGAAATACACTATACTGCCGAAAGTATTTGCTCGTCTGCCTTCACATGCAAATGAACTTGAGTGAAATCCCATTGATGTCACATCCCATATGATGTAAAGGGGCCCACCCTTTGCAGCTATAACAGCTTCAACTCTTCTGAGAAGGCTTTCCACAAGGTTTAGGAGCGTGTTTATGGGAGTTTTTGACCATTCTTAGAGAAGCACATTTGTGAGGTCAGACACTGATGTTGGATGAGAAGGCCTGGCTCACAGTCTCCACTCTAATTCATCCCGAAGGTGTTCTATCAGGTTGAGGTCAGGATTCTTCCACACCAAACTCGCTCATCCATGTCTTTATGGATCTTGCTTTGTGCACTGGTGCACAGTCACGTGGGAACAGAAAGGGGCCGTTCCCAAACTGTTCCCACAAAGTCGGGAGCATGAAATTGTCCAAAATCTCTTGGTCTGCTGAAGCACTAAGAGTTCCTTCCACTGGAGCTAAGGGGCTGAGCCCAACTCCTGAAAAACAACCCCACACCATAATCCCCCCTCCACCAAATTTTACACTTGGCACAATGCAGTCTGACAAGTACCGTTCCCCTGGCAACCGCCAAACCCAGATTGCCAGATGGAGAAGCGTGATTTGTCACTCTAGAGAACACGTCTCCACTGCTCTAGAGACCAGTGGCGGCGCTTTACACCACTGCATTTGATGCTTTGCATTGCGCTTGGTGATGTAAGGCATGGATGCAGCTGCTCGGCCATGGAAACCCATTCCATGAAGTTCTCTACGCTGTTCTTGAGCTAATCTGAAGGCCACATGAAGTTCGGAGGTCTGTAGTGATTGTGCAGAAAGTTGGTGACCTCTGTGCACTGTGCGCCTCAGCATCCACTGACCCTGCTCTGTCATTTTATGTGGCTCTACCACTTCGTGGCTGAGTTGCTGTCGTTCCCAATCACTTCCACCTTGTTTCAATCCCACTGACAATTGACTGTGGAATATTTAGTAGTGAGGAAATTTCACAACTGGACTTGTTGCCCAGGTGGCATCCTATCACGGTACCAAGCTGGAACTCACTGAGCTCCTGAGAGCGACTCCTTCTTTCACCAATGGTGGTAGAGGCAGTCTGCAGGCCTGGGAGCCTGGGTTTAAACAGCTGGGTGCACAAACACTTGGATGGGTGAGTAAATAATTTTGGCAATATAGTGTAGCTATGTTACCATTTCATATCAGACCACTCTGAATGGCTTATTTAATGGCGTTTACATCTGAAATACTGCATTAAAACAATGTAGCCGAGCAGTCACACAAGTGTGTGTACGGCTAGTCAGTGCAGCAACGCTAGAGCAGCAGGTCAGCTAGCTAACGCTAATGTTTATGCGCCAACAATTGTTTTCCTCGTTCCTCCTTAAGTATCTGACGTGCCAGAACGTAACGGCTGCACAGTTTAAGGTGGAACGGAGAAACTCAAAGGGAAAGCTGGAGAAGGTTAACCTTAACTAACACAACCCACCCCTGTCTTCTTCATCTGACTCATCACTTCTGCTCTCTCTCAGTCCCGGAGGCAGGGCGGGCCCGATTACATCACTGCTCGACATCGCCACAGAGTTATCCTCATTGGAAAAATCTTAATAAAACTCTCTTTTTATATTCTCACTAAAACAAAACATGAACAGCGGCAGGATTTCGGCACAAACGCACAGTTTCCGGTTTACCAGTGAATTACACAATAAGAGTCCTGCCCCCCCCCCCCCCCGATCTCTCTTAAGGGAGTGGGTAAATTGGAGACTTGCGCCACCTGCTGGTTGCATTCAAAATATTTTGAAAGGATCTTTCGATAACGGATTAAAACACTGATTATAAGCAGTGACTACAAATACAATAAGGTAGGTAAGACGACTACTTTATACTTACGTACGCAAAACAACAATTTAACAAGAACCGACCTACTTTATTAATATTTTAATAGTTTTTTTTTCTGCTTCGAGCAATACTAGATCTGTTCAGTTTTTTTCTCCTCTGAAAGAAAAGATACTTCGGTTATCTTTACTTTGCTTGCTTTACTATACAAGCTCTGTATTTTTTTTATTTATTGTTGTACTGTTTCGAAAACAAAACTCAAGAAGAGGAAAAACGCTACAGAAACAAAATAGCAGCATGACGTCTAACCTAGCAGAGCGTTATAAGCCAACCGTGGAGACTGAACTACGTAGGACTGGTTGCACATTTGCACTTTTAGCTGGACCTCCACATAGTTGAGCATTAAGCTGCTAATGCTCAGATGGCTGCATTGTACAGGCGGTGAATCCGGCGGAATATAAATATAAACGCTTAGTCAGCGCGAACAGCGGGCGTGCTTACGTGCACCGTTGGGCGGCGGACGGTAGAGGGCGCTCACACGGGACAAACCGGAGCTGAAAGCGATGTCGACGGTGGGCGCGTTTCTGTTTTGTTTAGTGGTCAGTGGTCTCCAGGAGCGGCGGGACGCTTGAAAAGAGAAGCCGAAAGCCTTTCTGTCGAGGGTAAGTCCACTTGGTCTTGGTCGTCGAGGCTAAGTGTAGTCATTGCCCTTTCCTGGTTCCTTACAGAACTGACCGTAAACGAGTTTAGCGGTGTTTTTTACTGAAGCTGTTCATTTAACGCTAACAAGGCGTCCAGGTTAGGTTAGACACTCGAGAGCCCAGCTGTGTGTTTTAGCGCTTACTACTGGTTACTACTGCCGAATGACGCTCCCAACGTCTTACATGCAGGAAAGAATCAATGTTTATTTAATAAACGAGCGTTTAACAGTGAAACAGTCTCGGGTGTCTGAGCCTCGTTTAGGTTCCCGTGTTCACCCAGCTCGTCTTCTTCGAGAATTAATGAGTGAATTAAGGGACTGAGCCCTAATATATTAAATCCTCCTTAAATGTGTTCCAGGACTAGGTTTAATCCCTGTCCAGGAAAATGGCACAAGGTTAGGTAAGTTAGCCATAGTACTACTGTAGTTTTATGCTGTGCTAGAGTAGAGTAATAATGGCAAATTGCTATAGGAGTCTAATAGGAGCCTTGTAGAAATGAATGTGGCATTACTGTAATGCTTTTACCCGCAGACAGAGCTGAACTGGGACCCCTCGAGATGTCTTCAATGGGACCTTAACAAGTGGCTAAATTAGCAGGCTAGATTTAAAGGTTAACCCCCAACGACTTGGCTCATTAAAAGCTTTGCTAGGCTACAAATTGTGTGAAATCCTCTTTACCTTCAGCTCGGGTTGCCTGTACCTTACAGTTCAGTTCATAGGTCTGCTGAAGTTACATGGAAGTTACACAGTTTGATTGTTTTACGAGCTGTTAACGGTGACCAGACGCACATTTTCAGGTCCAGTATTTTGATTCTTAATACTTGGTGGCAAAACTTTTTCAATGAATGTCTGCTTGAAGTCTGGAACCCGCAGACCCTGGGTTTCTGCCACCCACAAACTCAACTCGAGACCGTATATCTGCTTACGTGTAAGTGAAATAACGAGGGCAGAGGACACACCTGGCCATAGAACAGCTGAGCCACCAGTTGTCCAGTTACTTTTGAACAGCTAAAAATGAAAAAGTTTGTAATTCCTGTTGTCTTCACTCGATCTGAATGTAAATACTCTCAAATTATATCCAGACGTCTGCACCTTATATTCACCATTTCATTTCAGCTCTGTTGTTCTGTCCTAAACAGCTGAGGGAACAGTGACCTGGTTGACATCCAAATATTGACGGTCCTACACAAAATTGCACAGAAAATTACAAAAAAAAGCGACTTCTTTGAACGATCGCAAGACATGAGGTTCATATTGGCAGTACAGTTATAAATCTCAGTTTACTGTTTCAGGCATTGTTTTTTCAGACTCTTCTAACTGTACTGAAATTCTCATATCCTTACACTTTACTTTAAATTTAAGACCCTCATATAGGAGTTTGTAGGGTACTCATGATGACGTTTAGCCAAGAATTGTTGCTTTTACTAAATTTCCTTCTACTTTTGTTCAAGGCCACATAAATGCCACCCAAAAAGCAGAAGGATGCCACTGCCAACATCTCCAGTTCACTGGAGTCTGAGGACATAAGTCTGGAGACTACCGTGCCCACGGAGGACATCTCCTCTTCGGATGAAAAGAATGGATCTCGGAAGGTCACCAAGCAGTTGCTGGAGAGAAAAGAGCTGCTCCATAACGTTCAGCTCCTGAAAATAGAGATGTCACAGAAAAATCTCATAATCGATAACCTCAAAGTGGAACACCTTACCAAAGTATGAAATGCTTCATGTTCACTGTGAAGAAAGTGAAACTGATTTACATATGCAAATAGATAAAGTATCTGGAGGATGCAGTCTGGATTTCTGCCAGTCCATAGATTATTTGGCTTTTTTTGGTCTGAGTGGACTGATTTGTTTGTGATATGACTTTAGATTGAGGAGTTGGAGGAGCAGCTGAATGAGGCTCTGCATCAGAAACAGGTCTTGGCACTTCGGCTGGACAGCCAGCTCAAACTCCAGCAGGATGAAAACAGGTCAGTAATTGACAGGTCAGTTAAAAAAAGGCATATTGTTTCTAAACTGGCCACAGTGGTGTTGGCACAGTTAAGGGTATAACAATGGCAGTGCAATATCGAAAAACTGAAAACATTCAAGTTTTAACCATTTGCCTCAGAATCTGTTAGCAGTGAGTGTAGCTGAAACACCCGAACGTAGTAATAAGGAGTGTCCACATACATATAATCCATCGTTCTGTTTTTGAGATGCTTCAAGAAAGTGCCCTTCAGGCTTCCACTTTGTCACACAGAAAGCAGCAGGCTCTGAGGAAACAAGAGATGGACAGCATTTTGCTGCGGCAGAAACAGCTGGAGGAGACCAACAGGCAGCTGTGTGACCGAGCTGGAGACATCCGCCGCAGCCTGAGAGACATAGAGCTGAGCGAGGAGAGATACTCAGAACTGCGAGAACTTCCTGAGGACAAGCTCTCCATCCCTGAATATGTGGCAGTGAGCATTGCTGAACATCTAGAACATTACTAATGATCCTAGATTGTTTTTGCTACTTTTGAGGTTTTTCTTTGACTTTTTTTGTCAAATTTGTGGTTATTAGTCCCTATTGTCATTTGATAACAGCTCTTTAGGACTGTGGTGTTTGAAATGCATAATGAGCTTCAATGTCGTGAGCTTGATAAGGTGTGATGAGGCAGGGAGTACTTGAATTTGTGTTCGGGCTTCCCAAGGACATGATTTGGGAACCATTGCTGTAGAATCATAAAATATTAAGTTTCTCCACCGTACTCCAGAAGGATAAGGACTTTTTTTTTTGACATGAACTATTGGCTTTGCATGTTTTTATAGCCCCTTTTTAAATAATTTAGGTATGGTGATGGTGATGAGGCCAGTTCTAAGGCTGCTTGATGTCCCTTATATTACTAAAAATGAGGATTTTGCCTCCAGCAGTTAATCATGGAAGGCTGTAACTAATCTTCTTTAGATTACATTACATATCTCCAATAACATTTCTTTCAGTCATGCATGTGCTTTTCAGAATCACAGGTTCCTGAATAGTTTTAATTAGTTAAAGAGATTGCTTATGCATTACTGAAACTTTTATTGCATTATTTTTATTATTTATTTATTTATTTAACTTTTATAATTTTATTCATTCCTCTCAATGATCTCACATGTTCCTCTTGAATGGGCTGCAGGTGATCAGTGACAGATGGATGTCAGGAGGCAATCCAGTTTATAGTCTAAAATCCTATCAGGTAGCTTCAGAAGTTAATCTGGTTGATGCAGATTGACCAAGGCTGTGTTCTGTTGGCTTAGGTACGCTTCTATGAGGTGGTGACTCCTCTGAGGGTTCAGGTGACCGAGCTGCAGGTAAAGAAGAACAGTCTGAGTGATGACCTGGACAGCCATCGCATCCAGATCAGATCTCTCATGGAGGTAGGGAAGACTGAAGTTTCAGAATGTGAAGTCCAATTGGAAGTGGACATGTGCCTCATATAGGGGTGGACAGTGTCAAAAATATAGTGTATAAATATTAATCTGTTTTCTTAATACACAATGTGCATCACAAAATGTAGTTATTGAGGTTTTATATGACAAAACTGTAGTAGTGCCACATTGCTAAAAAAAACTCTTGAATACAGTGTGCGGAGTACATTTTCATTGACCATCTTACTTCACTGCATTAAATCTGTTTGTTTTTAAGGAAACATGCAGTTGGTCAGTCTTAAAGAGCTGACTGTATCCATAATATGCTTAGCGACATAATTTGACATTTATCAAACAGTAAATGTGATCATATTGCCCACCCCTTTGCCTCAAAGAGTAAAGGTTATACTCAAAAGGGTATTCAGATTGAACCCTTATTTTCAGTTTTATTTTTCTCTATATATGTTATTACATAATCACATTTATGCAATAAACTGTCATTAAATTACATGTGTTTAAGTTTGATTTTGTGGCGACAGGCTTACATCTGCACTTTATTTTTTTTCCCATCTGATTAGTTTTTTTTTTTTTTTGCCTTTTTGCAAAAGAAGAGTTTGTGCGCACCAATAACATTCACTAACTTATAGTACATTTAAGTCATAATAAAACATCTCCACTTCTGTTTGCAAACGAAATGTAGCATTGGTTAAAAGTTTAATATCTACACTTTCAATAGTATTTCTGAGCTTCCTTCAAAAGAGCTCAGTGAGGAAGTAAACGAACAGAGTGTAAGAAGAGGTGTACTATCCACGGTATTTGTGCCACTGTGTTTTGTCCAGATATGTTCATATCGGTCCCATATCGGTATTCTGACCTCTATAGCACTTAGATTAATTTAGGTTAAAGAGCCCTAAAATATTTTTTTTAAATTAAAGACTTTGTAAAAATATGTAAACATTTAAAGCTTCAAAATGTACCATTCACTCCTCAGACCACACGCTTCACACAGACGTTCTAGAGTGTTTTAAATACAGAGCATCCAATCACAATAGAGCTAATTTATCTTCTATCAGTCTTCAGGACACAGTAACAAGATCAACCAATTTGATTTTAAGGGATAACTAGAGGTTGGAGAATTTTGGATTCAGGACCATGAAAATTTTACACATGGACTTCAAAGAGGAATAGAAGTAAAATGGGGGATATGATCTCTTGAGGATTATCTTAGTGCAGCATTTGTGAATTCATTCAATGTTCATGAGAGTGATTTTCCCTTTCTGCTGCTACTTTTTTCTTGGAATGCATCTGTTCGTTCAGAGCTATGAGGAGGAGAGAAGGGCTCGCTCAGAGCTTGAGATCCGCTGTCAGAGAGTGACTCTGGAATTAGCAGACACCAAGCAGCTCATACAGGAAGGTGACTACAAACGGCAGAACTACGATAAAGTGAAACGGTGAGAGCACTGTTTTGTAGACTTAAGTTAGTAGCCAGTAAATATAATCATTTTTACCACACGTTTAATTGAGTGATAATTTACATGCTACTTAGTTATGTCAACAAACACTTAAATAGCATTTAGCATTATTAACTGCTGGCTTAAAAAAAAGAAGCAGACCTTGAAATGAAATGATGTAGAAAATCCTGTTTCTCCAAAATAACTTCAACAGGGATATAAAATTGCTCTTGACTTAATATCAATTAATGTCACTTGATCTAATATCAATTAATGTTGCTAAATGTTTTATGATGCCAGATTTACATTTCGCCTTTTTAAGATGTTTCAGTCAAAGTCAGTTTTGTTGTTATGTCTTCATGTCACAGATATGTTGATAGAGGAATGAAATGTAGTTTCTTCAGGACAGTGTGCTACCATTAATTCTTCTGAACAATAGATAATAACTATACATCTGTATAGTCAGTATTATTCAGTGGTAGTCATTAAACCAAGGGGCAGTGGAGAATAGACCATCTGTTGGTCTGCAGCGTTCATAATAGTTAAATAGCTTCAATATGCTTCCAAAAATCAGACATCATGATATCTACATTTTTTCACTCTGTGATAAATAGAAGGTAGACAATAGCTCTTTAGGACATTTATTCTGATTGTGACTTTTGCTGCAGAGCCTTCGTTCTAGTATCTTTTGATAGTTCACAATCTGATCTGCAAACGATGTATTCTCTGTGCAGGGTTGTGGCTAAAGTGGTGATTCTATTGTATTGGAATTCAAGTTCTTCATATTATTAGTGGCTGTGCTGCTGTGACCCTGGAGCATAGATGTGTGTTGACTTGGTTTGAGGTCCATTCTTGGACCATCTAAACAACCCCAAAATCCTGTCATTTTCAATGTAGAAAATGTCAACAAAGCATTGCTAGTACAAAACACCCCCATGCGCATTCATCCATGATTCACCTGACCCTTAAAAAAAAAGGGTAGGTTTTTAAGGTTGCTTAGTATATTTGACTGGTGTTGAAGGATGACTGGTATTTACCTTTTGAAAGCTTGTCTCTCATAGTATTTTGAATGGTCTTGTTTGGCTCAGAGAGAGAGATGGCTATGAGACGGAGGTGAGAGAGCTGAGAAAGAAGCTAGAGATGATGGACCTGACGCAGACAGCCCTGACCAAAGAGAGGAATGACCTCAGTAAAGAGGTAAGGCATAAACGGAATTAGTTTCAATATAGAGATAGAATAGACATATTGTATTATATAACCGATAGAATATCATATCACTGCTAAAATATCATTCTTAAATTCATGTTATTTTTTAGGACCCTGTGTCCATGAAAGTTGGCATGCTGTGCAGAATATAAATGGGTATAAAAAGAGTGTTTCCTAAAGTAAAATAGCAAAGAACTTGGGGATTTCATTATCTATGGAGCATCATATCATTGAAAGATTCAGAGAATCCAGAGGAATCTGGATGTAAGGGACAAGGAAGAAAACCTTCGGGCCCTCACACAGCCCTACATCAAAAACAGGCATTATTCCATAGTGGAAATCACTGCATGGGCTCAGGAACACTTGTGAAAACAAGTATCAACACAGACAACAGTTATCAGTGCACATTTCAAATTCATGATTCATGATGGTATAGGGGTGCATTAGTGCACATGGCATGGGTGACATGCACAACTGTGAAAGCACCATTGAAGTTTCTAGCAATCCTGAAATGTCATTATGGGACCTACAAGTAGCTTTTGCCACAGTTGATGTCCAAATACCTGTGTGTCATCAAAAAGAGACAGCACAAGTTTGATTTTCGTGGAAGATCTGCATGGAGGAAACACTTTTTGTCAAAAAACAAAACAAAAAAACATCAGGTCAAGACTAAAGTTGGCCAGAGAAAACGGTCTGGGACAATGTGTATTAGACAGATGAATCCCAAGTTGAATTATTTGGGCACAATAACAGAAGACCTGTTTGATGGAGACCAAACACAGCATTTGAACGCAAGAACCTCATGCCAGCTGTAAAGCATTAAGATGGAAATGTCATGGTTTGGAGCTGCTTTGCTGCAGCAGGGCCTAGCAAGCTCTCCATCATGGAATCCACTATGAATTCTTTATTGTATCAAAGGGTGCTTGAAGAAAATATGAGACCATATGTCCAAAAGCTGAAGCTGAAGTGGAGGTTGGCCATGCTGCATGACAGTGACCCAGAACATTCCAGTAATTACGCCGGTAGCTCAAAAGAAAGACATAGAAAGATCTGGAACGGCCGAGCCTAAACCCAGAATCCTGTTGCGTTGCAGTGGGGTGATTTTAAGAAACCCTTTAAACATCACACAGCTGAAAGAATTGTGCATGGAGGAGTGGGAAAAACTCTCTCAGTTGATGTCCGAGACTGGATATAGGGCACGTCTAATTGAGATGATTACCCCCAAAGGGGAAAATACCAGCTAGGATGTCTTAATTATTTCTTCAGTAGGAAGTGGCATCATTTTTTTTTTGTTTATTTGTTTGTTTGTTTGTTTGTTTTGTTCGTTTTTATCATTTATGTAACAAAAGTTATGTTTTAATTGTTTTTGCAAACTTGAAGCAAATACATTACCTTTATCTGTAAATATAATAAAAAAAGATCAAATATTATTTTTTGTCCATATTAATAAAGAACTAAACATTTAATAGGGTGTCCTAATTTTTTCACATGACATGTGAGCTAAAAGTTGTTAGGATCGAATCTGCGATTAGCTCTCAATACAGCTCAGTACAGCAACTGAATCCACAAGCAAATGAGAACGAGTGTGATAGGCTGATGTTGCTCTGGATGGTAGTGATGAAAAATGAGTTAAATCACATGATATGCATGTTTAGTTTCATGTGAACCCCATTCTGAAAATAATGTTATTGAATGACATCAAGGTGGTAAATACATTGGGATGAAGCTTATTTTTTTCTGCTTACATAGCTACGAGAAAATGCATTGGTTTTTAAATAGGAATGCAGAATTCATTCTTTGGACATTTTTCCTCCCTCTCTCCCTTTCTCTCCCTCTTTCTCCCTCTTACAGGTATCTACTCTGCAGCAGTCAGTGACTCTCCTCCAGAAAGATAAGGAGTATCTGAACAGGCAGAACATGGAGCTGAATGTGCGCTGTGCCCATGAGGAGGACCGCTTGGAGAGACTGCAGACCCAGCTGGAGGACACTAAGAAGGCCAGAGAGGAGGCTTATGACAAATATGTGGCTTCTAGGTTTGTACTGAATTGTGGGATTAAATATAATCCCCTGCACTTAAAAAATCCAGACTAAAATCAGCTCAAGCGTATTCCATTTGATTTTGACATTCTGGTGTCCATAAGGACTAATGAACAGATGTTCAGTTCGGTTAACCACAGGGAAAAGGAAACAAGGCCTTTGGCTGATATTAATGATTTTTAATACACAAGCATGTGGAAAAAAAAACAATGAAAGAAAATTCAACATTAATGTAGAGCTGTAGGCTTACCTTTTTAGCTGACTGCATGGATGTTGCACACTGAAAAAGGGATTACATTTGTGTCGGACAGGTAATTGGGCTCATGAGCTTAAGTGTTCTTCTCGGTGGATGATGTTTATTTATTCATTTCTTCTGTGCTTAGTCAACGTCAGCATGAGTGTTCAGCCTAGTTAGAAACAAAGCTGTGCTATCTTTTCCTTCTCAGTCACATCCACAACATGGTGTCTACTCTTGTTAAAGCTCATGTACGAACATACTCGCAAATATGAGTGAACTCACCACATTTTACAGTCCTGTTAAACCAGTATGAATACTCGAGTAACTTTGCATATACCTGCATATTAATATATTCATTTTTATTAACACTGTGCCAGTTAACTCATTTGAGACAGTTATAAAACACCAGTAAATTAATGTGTTATTAAATGTATATCTAGAAAAGTAGTGACCATTCACTTATTGTGACTTATTCATAGTAATTTTGTGACAAGCAATTTCTAGTTAATTAACTACTAATATAGTTTTTTTTTTTTTTTTTTTAAATAAAGTTTACAAACATTTAAATGTTAGTTATAGCTGCTTTAACTGATAGTTGATAAGTACTTGTTTTTTAGGTCTGTGTTTGGCCAGCCGTGCTCTAGTGTGTAAAGCTATAACCGGTTTCTCCACCAGGGATCACTATAAGACAGAGTATGAAAACAAACTGAGGGATGAGCTGGAGCACATTCGCACGAAGACCAGCCACGAGATCCAGAGCCTGCAGCGCACCTCCAAGGAAATGTACGAGAGAGAGAACAGGTGTGTTTGTGTTCTGTGCAGTGGATCAGCACCTGGTTGTTTTGGTGCCTCGGTGCTTTAGGAAAGTGAGAAAATGTCACCATACACTCTTTTGCTATCTATGATGTTTTGATCTAGGAAGGGAGTCAGCAAGAAAAAAAAAAAAGAGTAGCAAAGAGGCACAAAACTGCATCTTCAATCATTTTCATCATCTATCACTCCACATTTTTGTGTTGTGGGTGTTTTCACCGGCATTGTGTTAAATGAACCAGGTGTAGTTCTGTGAAAGTGAACCTAAAAAGGATTTAGCCTTGAAGGACACTTTGTTCTCTTTCCAGGCCTCCTTAGTGTCAATTAGATCTTGGATAACTTCTTGTTCACATCAGTGCTGATTTATGGGCAGTATGGCTCAAGGTCATCATGTAAGGGATAGGATTTGCTAAGCCATGTTCAAACCTGTGTTAAAATACTCCATTCGTGCCAAGCTCTTGAAAACCATTAAACAGTCAACACTGTTCGTGAGATTGCCTTTAGTTGAAATACTTTTTGAAGGGTTTAGAGGGTGCATTTTACATGAATTGGGCGGCGATACCAGTATCCAATATATTTTATATACACATAGTATCTACTGATGCTGATACATAAACAAAAAATGGAACTAAATCAAACTGGATTGTATCACAAAAAATGTTTTATTTCTACAGGGTTACAAATGCAGAGAAATTAATAAAATGCATATATTTTAGCACAGCAGCATAGCATGAGTGTCATACATTTGTGGCATACTGGTATAATGGTTATGACAGTCAGCCTTTGGGGTGATGTGAAAAGAGTAAATATAATTCTCTTATGAATAAAGGGGAACAAAGACTGAAATAAAGCATGATACAATTAAAAAAAAAGACTGCAAGACAATGGGAGAGTAATTTTTAGCACTTAAAAAGTATCAAAACAAGCAAATAAAATTAATAAGTACAGATACTAAAAAATCAGAAAAATGAAATGAATAAGATAAAAATTAACATAAAAACAAATCTTGTACCAGAGAGAGAATTTCAACCAGTATATCAGATGAACCAGTATACCACCCACTACTAACCCAGACCGCTTGAAATGCTGAATGGCCCAAATGTGAGAACTAACCGTTGTCACAGTGCCCTAACACACCGTGCACAGTTCATCTGCGATTTAAAGGACAGATTAGTTGAAACAGTATTTCAGAGGGGAAAAAACATTTTGTGCTTTGGGCTCAAAGGCTGTAATAATTTATTGTTAATTAAAATCTGTGCAGCTGTTTTTACATGCCTTTCATTGCTAAAAAAGAAATCTCACAAATCAATACTTAGCCCATTCACTTCCACAGTGTGTTCGCTCCTAGAGGACTGTCCTCAAAATGGCCAGTAGGGGTGCTATTAGGCTGAATGTAAACTCTCCCTGCATTGATTGCATTGAAAATTGATATTTTTTTCTGTGATCTGTTTGTTTTCATGGAAAGCAAGAGACACTTTTAGCACAATTTACAATGATGTAAAATAGAGAATATCTGAAATTTTGGATTATTTAATGTCTCTATGTGGCTAAGATTCAAGTGTTTATTGATGCTTGATTTCATGATCCTGTATTGTCTACCAAATGGGAGAAGTGTGAAGAGGTTGTGTTGAAGGTGAGTTTTATTCTTGATGATTTTGTGGATCTGCTAGCGGTGAGAGGGCCATTCGTGAGATTGTTTGGGGTGTCCTGGCCTCCCGCTGCTGACACTTTCAGTCTTGTGCAGAGCAGTTTCATAACCAGATTGTGATAGAACTAGTGAGAATGCTTTCAGTGATGCTCCTGTAGAAGTTCCTTAGAACCATGGCTGATAGTTTTCTTGAGTTATTGCAGGTAATGTTGTTGTCGTTGTTATCATTGTTGTCGTCGTCGTTGTCGTCGTCGTCGCCGTCGTCGTCGTCCTTTCTTAACCAGTTGTGCTGTGTTATGAGACCAGGCCCGATCACTGATGTTGACACCAAGAACTTTGAAGGTGTTCACTCTTTCTACTGTGGTCTGATGACTGAGCAATGTTTGTGCTGCTCTTTCCTCTTGCCATAGTGCACAGTCTTCTACTTTGTTTTGTCAGTATTTAAAGAAAGATTGTTAAGCCTACATCATGCTGATAGGTTTGCCAATTTTGTCCTATAGGCTGTCTAATCAGTCTCATGACAGTTTGTATCATCAGCAAATTTGATGATGATGTTGGTCTTTCTGTGGGGGTCAACACAGTCATGGGTGAACAATGTGCACAGCAGAAGACTTGGCATGCAACTCTGTGAGTTCCCTATGTTTATAATTTGCATGCTGGAGGTGTGGTTTCCAGTCCTGACAGACTGGGATCTGTCCGTCAGGAAATCCATCACACAGTTGCTCAAGGAATGTGTGGGTCCAGACGTGTGGAGCTTTTGACTCAGCTTGGAAGTGGTGATAGTGTTGAATGCTAGGCAGTAGTCAATGAACAGCATTCTCACATAACTGTGTTTGCTCTAGTTGTTCTAGAGCTGTGTGGATGGCAATGCAGATAGTGTCTTCTGTGGATCTGTTTGGTCAATATGCAAACTGTAAGGGGTCCAGAGTGTCCTGTATAATGATATGTATATGGAAATTGTCCTAAAGAAAGGTTGATTACATATGCAAAATCATCAGCCAGCTTTGCTGCACATAAATCCATGAGCAGGTATGTTGTTTGGGCCCGCTGCTTTCCATATGCTCTTCAGTGGTTCTGTGGTGAGTACTTCAAAGCGAACATAGCAGTCAGTCAACTCATCTGGCAGGGCTGTTGATTTCACCTCTGTGTTTGCTTTGTTAATCAGTGAGCTGGTTCAGTCTATTGCATGTGCGCCTGGTGTAAGTGATGTTGTAGTGACGCCCCAATTTAAGTTTGTATTGTCTGTTAATAATAGCAAATAATGATTAATCATCATTGCCAAATGACTTGGCTAAGGTTGAGCTGAAGTTCACTTATTATCTGCCTTCTGTGAATTTCAATAACTTATCATATTTATAACGGACCTATAAATGAGAATTGATCGTCCAGGTCAGGCTTTTTGCAGCAAGTTTGTTTTTGTGCATCTGTAATTCAATTTATTACCTTTCCACAGAAACCTTCGGGAAGCACGAGATAATGCAGTCCTTGAGAAAGAGCGAGCTGCAAGTGCGGAGAGGGACATACAGGCCAGATATGACCAGCTCCTAGAACAGTGAGTTTCCCTGCAACCTCTTAATGTTTACCCTCCAACAGTGCTTTAAGAGCACCTTTGTCACACTCACCGTTCCTTTTATTTATTTATTTTTTACATTTTAGTGTTAAAATGTCCTTTATTTTTAAGGCTGGTAGACCCTTTGCTACCAGAGTTGTTATGCATGCGCATATGTGTGTTTATATAGTTATATATATTTATATTAATATTTATATATAGTATGTATGTGTGTGGCCAAACACGTGCGTGGCCGGAGTAGTACTATAGTGCATAGTTATTTTTAAAAATACAGGGAATATATGCTATTCATTAATGCAAATCTATAATACATTTTTCAACAACTGCGCAACTGTTGTGGTTGACTAGCAGTGCAGTGTGTGCGTGTATATATAGATCACTCTACCAAATTGCTTCAAAGCCAGAGTTGAAAACATATTTTAGATTTGATTTTAAAACCTATTTTGGACTAACTGACTCAATAAAATCCTTTTGCTCTGAGTGACCCTGTACCACAATTATGTTTTTTTATTAGAAAAAAAATAACTGGTTGTCATATATATATATTTTTTTTAGCAGTTTGCTGAAGAGACAGCTCTGACAAAAAAAACTGTTACAGTGACTAGAATGCCATCAGTGCAGTACATGGTATTGAGTTTCTCTGCTGTGGGGAGTGGGAGCAGTTGATGCCAGCAGTAGAACAAATTGGCATTGAAGATAAAAATATTTTATTTCTACAGTGAAACTACATAAAGCAATGTGTGTCAAGCAAGTTAACTGCATATGGCATGAGTGTCTTGGTGAGCACAAAACAGACAACGAAGAGAGAGAAAAGTAAACACAGCCCACCTTAAATCCACTTCAAATCCATAATTCATGGAAATTTACTTAAGAGAGCCACAGATTTTGGAATAACCCGATGGTGACCATCATGCAATTGGCAGTTGAGAAATGATCACTACATACAGAGTTTTTTATGAGACTGAAACATTTTTACTAGTTTGTGGTTCATTGCCAAAAGCCACAGGTTGCATGTTTTTACATCTTTGTTCTCTTTACTGTTTATATAAAATAGGATGCAAGACCTTGTTTCATGTCTTTGTTGTTATTTGAACTGCAACATCTAGACAACCGGCCTACAGTTATGTAGACTTGGCTCTGCTAAAAAACAAATGTGACATCTGCGTAGTGATGGAGGAGCAATACAGAGCAAGGCATTATGTGGGTGATAAGGTAGTTCCAATTTTAACTTAATTGTTTAAATAAGGTAGATCTGTGCTGTTTTACACTTTTTTTTCTTTACATTTACAGCATTTAGCAGACGCTCTTATCCAGAGCGACTTACAAGAAGTGCTTTGTCTATCTAGAGAAAGTATCTTTGCTAGCTACCAATAGCTTAGAGAAAAGACAGTCCTGAGCTCAGATACTGCTAGAAACTAAAGTCAGTGTAGATACAGAGAGAAAAAGGAACAGAATTGAATACAGAACTCTGTGCCATTCAATGCAATACAAATACAATAAACTACAATACAATAAACTACAATACAGAGTGCAGTACAATAAAATATAAGTGCAGCTTATAGTTCAATGCTCATTTAAGTGCTGTGTAAAGAGATGAGTCTTCAGTCTACGATTGAAGACAGCAAGAGACTCTGCTGTTCGGACAGCCAGTGGGAGTTCATTCCACCACCTGGGCGCCAGTACAGAGAACATTCTCGACGCTTGCCTTCCACGCGCCTTGAAGGATGGCGGGTCAAGCCGAGCTGTACTCGAAGCTCGAAGGGCTCGTGGTTCAGTTCGAGATTTCACCATTTAGGTAGGGGCTGGTCCATTTTTGGCTTTGTAGGCAAGCATTAGGGTTTTAAATCTGATGCTCGCAGCTACAGGAAGCCAGTGAAGGGAGCGCAGCAATGGGGTGACGTGGCTGAACTTGGGCAGATTGAAGACGAGCTGTGCTGCCGCATTCTGGATGAGTTGCAGAGGCTTGATGGCCCGCATGGGAAGACCAGCCAAGAGCGAGTTTAAACTTAACAGTGTAGATTTTTGATAGATTTTCGAAGCAAAGAAAATTTACGGAGATGAGTTTGATGACAATCCAATTCCAGCATTTTTTAACATTGTTAGCCTAGCATTTCCCGCTGCAAAGTAAAGAAGCAAATGTCAGATATCATGCGTGTCTAGGCTGATCGACTGCAACTGGTGTAAGTGATAAATCATGCTAATTTAATTGTTCGCTGAAACGTTCCTTTCACAGGTTGTATCTTTATAGGAGAAAAACAGGTTTTCTTCCAACTTCAGCAAATTACAGTTGAAATGAACAGAACATCCCTGCACATTTTGTCATGAACAGCTTTTTATATAGAAAAAGCAGTACTCTGGTATGGGTTTACCTTTTTGAGAAACCTAACTTAATTTTCATAATTAAGGTCATAATTATATGTTAATTGAGTTCCTCACATGCCTATTTTTACTGTACTGTATGTACTGAACTGTCAGACACAATGTCTTTCACTGGTTATAAAGCTGTACATCACGGCCTTGTCTGAATTCCTTCTGAAGATCTTGGCAAGGACTGATTGCTGACAAAATCACAGATGTCAGCGTTAAATGTATTGTTTCTCTCCCCGTGGTTGCCACTGTACATACTGTGCGTTTTAAAAATACGAGTTTTATTAGCTCACTAATCAAAGCTCTCTTACTGTCACTCTTACTCTTTCTCCAGACAGAGATGATCAAAAGACATACATGTCATTCCTTTGTTAATACGTGTTCATGTTTTTTTGTTTTTTTAAAGCTATTGTTTTCTCTTGTTTATCGTTGGGAGAAAACAGAGCAACAAGGGTGTCAGCTCAGGTACAGCCAGAAACGAGAAGTACTTTGGACACTAATACCTATAATTATTTTTGATGGCGGTATTCTTTAAAGGAGAGTCAGACACGCAGCAAATGATTCCCACGTTTTCTCAGACTTCAGCATGAGTGTGTCGCCAGTGTTTAACATGACAGTCGTAATAATGTCATCATGGGTTTATTATTTTTTGTTGCTCGGTGTTAGCCCTTCATAGCTGAGAGTGACTCATATGTAAGCCTTTATATCCAGCTAATGTTTAGTACATAATCCATGTATTAATTTAATCATGTTCTTTTTGTTTCCGTATCCAACTGGCTTTTTTGCTGCCTTTTTCATGGTATGGCGGCGGCTTTTTTATATGAAGACATTTGAATTATGCTCAGCACACTTCACTTCAATGAATTTGAGCATGGTACTGTGATAGAATGCCGTTGCAACAAGTCAGTTTGGGAAATTTCTTCCCTCTTAGATATTCCACAATCAACTGTGAGTGGTATTATTGAAAAGTAGAAGTGTTTAGGAACCACAGCAACTTGTAAACCACGTAAAGTTACAGGGTAAGGTCTACAGAATGCTACAGAGAGGCGCATAGTGCATAAAAGTCACCCACGCTCCGCTGACTCAATAATTCCTAAGTTTCAATCCTCCTCTGGCATTAACATCAGCACAAAAAACTGTGTGGTGGGAGCTTTGTGACATGGGTTTCCATGGGCGAGCAGCTGCATACAAGCCTTACATCACTAAGCACAATGCCAGGCATCACTCTGGAGCAGTGGAAACGTATTCTGTGGAGTGATGAATCACGCCTCTTTATCTGTCAGTCTGATGGACGAGTCTGGGTTTGGTGAATGCCAGGAGAACATTACCTTCTTGACTGCATTGTGCCAGCTGTAAAGTTTGGTGGAGGAGGCATAAGGTTATGAGGTCTATAAAGGCATGGTTGGGTGAGTTTGGTGTGACCTCTGACCTCAAACCCAGTTGACACCTTTGGGATGAACTAGAATGGAGATTGCGAGTCGGGCCCTCTTGTCCAACATCAGTGTCTGACCTCACAAATGCTTTTCTGAATGAATGTGCAAAAAATTCCCACAGACACCCTCCAACATCTTATAGTTATATATAATATATATAGATTATATATAGAGTGGAAGCTATTTTAGCTGCAAAGGGGGACGAACTCCATATTACTGTCTAGAATGGGATGTTATAAAAGCTCCTGTAAATATATTTTGTAGGTATCCCAATGCGTTTGTCCATATTGTGTGTGTGTGTGTGTGTGTGTGTGTGTGTGTGTGTGTGTTGCATTATTCAAGAGTGGGTGTTTCAAAACAAACAAAAAGCAAACGTTAGTCTGCAGTTAGGACTGGAGGATTGTTACAACACTGCAACACTCTAATTTGCAGAACAGCTAAAAATATTAACATAATTAAGCTTTACAACATTTTGATTATATTCTGTAGTTTCTGTAACTAATGTTAATTAATATGTAACTTACATATTTCAGTTGGTTTTAAAAATGAACTGATAAGTGATTTATTTTACAACCGGTCCAAACAACGAAGATGAGAGTGAGTAAATCAAGCGATAAGGGAGGCTGGGCTGTGCCTACGAAGGAAAGAGGTTGTCTGCAGCAGTGTATTCATGACACTATAAAATTGCTTTATCACATTAGTAGTCAACAGTAATAACAAATGATGAGTTCACATGTGACAGTATGCACATGTCAAAATGAAGTGATTTCACTGCAGAAGATTAAAGCGGTAGCCAAATCATCAGGGAGTCAGTCCACAGGGATCATCATCATGTCAATGTAAACTACAAAGGTTTGATCAGAATTGGCTGGTTGGAATGGATTGAAAGAAAAAGAACTGGATCAGGACGTTTTATAATAAACATAACGAGAATGAAAACAACGGAGCATTTTTAAAAACGTTATTAATAACTTGGTTAGATGAATACAGTTAGAAGAACCCAAATTTGGCTCCTGACTTCTCTCTGCATTCCAGCCATTGTATAGGTCTGTTCAGTTCCACCAGCACACATGATGTAATATAAATGGCCTGTTTAAGAGATTTTTTTTGTCAGTGGTACAATAAGTTCCTTGATTTTATAGTATTTAATCATTGTTTAAGTTTCAATTGTACAATTTACTCCCCTGTCCATACAGTGAATATATGAAAATGAAAGAACAGCCTGTTTTTGTAATGTCACGGAAACCGACATGTTTACAGTCGTATGAAAAGCACCTCTGGTCATTTTACATGTTTTATTGATTTTCTAAGTGAAAATAAGTTAACACATCCTACACAGACAACAGCGTATATTTGCTGAATTTAACATATTGGTGAAAAACAGAACATGTCCTGTGCAAAAGCTATGTCACGTTTTATATTTTATGCTTTGTCTTTTATCTTTTCCCAATATGTTAAATAAATAGAAATTGTGCACATACATGTGTCATGTATGTCTGCTGTCTGTAGAGTATGTGTTTCTTACTTATTTTCACTTCCAAGATCAATTGTAATTTAACCGGATCTTTTGCACACAATGCAGGACAGCCAATTAGAACCAAACTTATCTACATATATCAGTCTTAAGGGCATAAGGGTAAATAGAGGTTGGAAAACTGTCATTTAAAAATTAATTACTGTTTTGGTCTTTAAAACTATACATACTTTATAAGTGGGCCTCCAAGTAAAATGCAGGATAATGGACCCTTTGATGATGTATTGATGACCTGAAGCAGTTACTGTATTGGAACAATAAGTACTGGGCTTCCTTGAGGAGAGATTTGGAAATGTTTAAGCTTTAATATGTTGTTTACTAGTTTATTAGTAATAATGTTTGCATTATAAATAACTAATAAGTGCTTATTGCTCAGATAAATGGCTTTACCGGGGGCTCAGACATTTACACAGGACTGTGTTTATTGTTGCAGTCGAGAAAATAATTTTTTATGCTGACAGGTTTGACGGAATGTGATAACCCTAGTAACAGTGAAATAAATGTTTGTACAAGTAGTTTTTATTGTACTGGATTTGACGCAAGAGCTGTTATTGAGTCATCATTCTGTGCCTATGTCTGAACTTGATGTAGTATTGGGAGAAGGGGGGCTGCCTATATGACTGCTTTTGGTTAGGTTTGGTAACTTCACCAGCCAGTTCTGCAAGCTTTAAGGCCTAGCCAGATTTGAACTGGAGTGCACTGAGTCAGTGCTAAAGCACTGTAGGTACACCCTTGTCAGGCAAATGTAGGCCCTGCCCTTCAGCAGAGGATAGACCGCTTAATGGTTTGTTACACTAGAATTTTTGGTTAGAACAGAAGAACTTTGAAACATGTCAGACATCGGATGGCGTACATTCTCCAACATTGGGCCAATTTCATTTAGAAATTTACTTGGTACAAATTTACTTAGTAATTATGGTCGATTCATATGAACTCACAAAAACGTCTCCACCAACCATCAAAGATTTGCTTGATATTTTTAAGAGGAAAGTCCTTGCCAACATTTATGCTTGTATCCTCGCTAGTTTCTGAGATATACAGAAAAAGTGGTTGTGACCTTAAAAGCCGTGTTATGGGAGGAAGTTGGAACTAGAGATGCTAAAGTCTTTCTTTCTTTCTTTCTTTCTTTCTTTCTTTCTGTCTTTCTGTCTTTCTGTCTTTATTTCTTTGTCTTTCTTTCTTTCTTTCTGTCTTTCTGTCTTTCTATGTCTTTCTTTCTTTCTGTCTTTTCTGTCTTTTTTTCTTTCTTTCTGTCTTTCTTTCTGTCTTTCTTTCTTTCTGTCTTTCTTTCTTTCTTTCTTTCTTTCTTTCTTTCTGTCTGTCTTTATTTCTTTGTCTTTCTTTCTTTCTTTCTTTCTGTCTTTCTGTCTTTCTATGTCTTTCTTTCTTTCTGTCTTTTTTTCTTTCTTTCTGTCTTTCTTTCTGTCTTTCTGTCTTTCTATGTCTTTCTTTCTTTCTGTCTTTTCTGTCTTTTTTTCTTTCTTTCTGTCTTTCTTTCTGTCTGTCTTTCTTTCTGTCTTTCTTTCTTTCTGTCTTTCTTTCTTTCTGTCTTTCTGTCTTTCTATGTCTTTCTTTCTTTCTGTCTTTTCTGTCTTTTTTTCTTTCTTTCTGTCTTTCTTTCTGTCTTTTTTTCTTTCTTTCTTTCTATGTCTTTCTGTCTTTCTGTCTTTTCTGTCTTTTTTTCTTTCTTTCTGTCTTTCTTTCAAGAGCTCCAGCTCTTTAATCTTGTTCTTTGGGGTCGTGTAACCTTATTCAGAAATTTACAGAAGGTAAACTGATCCATTATTAGTCCTTTTGCATGATGGATGTTATCTTGACTGTGAGTGGCTATGATTTAGTGAAGGCAGGCAGGTGCAAAACATCAGTGATGCCCCTCAGGTCATATGCAGTAATGTGCCAGTTGCCTTCTCTTGCCCTGTAAACTGTGCCCAAGGCCTCACATAGCGCGGCCTCTGGGGTATACATGATTTGCATGTTTTCTGTTACTACTTGGTGGCATTGTTGGCATCGTAAAACATTCAGGGGCACGTACAGCCCTCCCCGTGTAGACACCACAGAAAAACAACTTGGCTCTAAATCAAAGGTAACGTATTGTTTCCTTGTTAGATTGGGCCCAACATTCCACAGCCTTTGCTTTCTGTACTTTTCAGGGTAATTCACTTATTCACTTTATTTGCTTGTCTATTTGCTGCCAAAGCAGGTGTAAGCTAGGTAATCAGGTTGTGCAGTGGCAGTCAAAAGTTGGTCACTGCTACTTATTTTTATTTATTTGTTATTACATACTTGGTGTGGCTAGGCCTTCAATGCCATCGAGCTTGGTGTCATTGGGCTGCCTCAAACCCCCTCCAGCAGACATCATATTCCAGTTAGGTAGACATTGCCAAACCCTATATGGAATTCTCTACAGCTCTGTTTATCATTCTTGAAAGAGCTACCATTTCTTCCTTTTTACAGCTTCCATCAAATGAGTTGAAACCTATAGACCAAATCAGAATGCTTGGAAACATGAACATTGGCTGTAATTCTGGGTGCATGACATATCCAGGCAGTGGTGGAAAGGAGCGTTTTAAGTAGCAGTAAATAGGAACAGAACAGACTGAACCAGAATACTTTCAATAATGATAAAACACTGCTGTGTTTTGGGCTGTAATGTCAGATGTTTTGGGGGCAAAGTGGTTCTATGTGCCTTTAAGAATCATGGAGGAGTCCCATTTTTTTTTTCTGCTCAGAGAGAGATTAAACCCAGTTAAAGCATCATTAGCTTGATGTTAACGAATCAACTACTAGCATTATTGTAGCAGATTAAATAAAGGCTACTTAGAAAGTAGTTTTTCATTAAACACTGCAGTAAAAAATGAATGGCTGCTGCATGCTCATGATTAAATGGCAAAAAAGTAACCACACACAGTGCAGTTAAGTGTGAAGTTATCAGAGTTTAAAATAGATTGACAACATTAGGAGCTTATAGTTTACCAGTATTTAATTACGAATATGTAGAGATACACACCAACTCAGTTTAGATGTTTTATATTTTCTCCAATACCTTGATTAAGAAACTCTCAAGTAAGTATCAGGATTAATACAAAATCCTGTTGTATCAGTGCAGTGCTTCCAGCATTAGGCACCCAGAGGTAAGTTCTTTGCTTTGATGTAACAATAATTTGCTCTCTGAAGTTATGGAGTTTCCGCATCATAATAAAATCGTTTTACATGTAGATCCACAACAAAATTGGTTTTATACTAAAAATTTCAGACTTTTCAACATTTTTTTGAACAGCAGCATATACCAAGCACTTGCTGGCTGCTGAAAAGTACTTGTTGGGGCCCGTTTGAAAAGCAGGTATTATTTATTTTAAACGTGACCTCTGTATATTAAATTCCTGCCAGCATCTTCTTTATTTATATTTGCCTCAGAAATTAATGGAATGTAAGCTTTTAGATCAGTATGTATTTACCAGTATGAACATCCTACATTCAAACAGATGTCCAGAATTTTGAGCTGGTAATGTAAATGGTGCAATATTCTTCGGAGTTAACCCTGCAGACCTGTATCATCATCGTCATTTACACTAGGGTATGTGTTTGTGCCCTCCCAGGGTTGTTTCCCTGCTCCACTTTCTTCTCCAGTGGCGAGCCCTTATTTGCACAAGTCACAGGCTCATAGTGTCACTGCACTCCTGGCGCATGCCTTGCATTCCAGTGGGTCCTCGACGCACAGTTGTTGGGCATACCCCGCGTTTTTCCTTCTCTGGGGCAGGGATAGCACACATTCACCCAGAAGCTGGCTTTAGGGGGCGGTGTTTGGAGTAACAGATGCTGTTTTACCGCTGTTGTCCCCTCCCCACCCCATACACCCCCTCAGGGCTCTGTCTGCGACTGACCAGTTCCACCACTCTGTCTGTTTTGACAAGACAGAATGAAAAATGAAGGAAATCGTAGGTTGTATCGGTCTGTGTAAATGGCTACGCTGAGTCAGGGCTTTTGAAATGTGTGACAGTTTTTAGGGATAGAGACAAAACGTGTCAAAACGGACCAACCTCCTATCAAATATTACTCTTCCATTGTCTTCACAGTCATGGGAGAATGAATGTTAATGAAATGAGCATTAGTATTTACATTTTTTTAAAAATGTTTTATTCTGCCTGTAGGAACAAAGCTACATCTTAATGTTTTAACTTATTTGTTTGCTTGTTTTTAATTAAAACTTTTTTTAATCTAATTTGAACATTTCAGCTGCTGTTTCTTGGCAGTCAAACTAAAAGAAATGGACAAAAACAAATAAATATTTTAAATATACAGATGTAACGAAAATATGGATTTCAGTGTCTAATATGTATTTCAAATGAACAACAACCCAAAACACTAAACACCTTGGCGAAACAAGATTTATTTCTCATCAAATGAATCAATAAATAATCAAAAAGGGGGGCATATACATGACATTTAAGCTTTGATGTTTATTCTAATTCTATATTTTCTGCCCTCTCTAAACGTTTCCTGAAATAACTAGGAATAAAACTATAGAACAGTTGATTTGCTAAATCTATTAGTATAATGGCTTTCTTTGGTACCTCGCAATATAAAATTGTTAGACTGGACAGTAGACCACATAATACAACATTTAACAAAGTTGGATAGACATCACTGACCATAATACAATTGTCAATAACATTGTTCTGATGGAGACTCCAAACAAGTAAACATAAAAATGACACAAAACCACTCTAACCTTTAGCATGTGGCTAACATAAAAACCTTTAGTGAAAAGAACAATAAGAAATAAGAGCTGATTAACAGAAACTAATACAAATTGTAGCATCCTAGAAGGCACCACCCACAGCCTTATGTTTTTTATATGATTTTAAGACAACTGACATCAAATTTACATTCGACCATCAGCAGTATCACATCAGTCAGCAAACTACTGCTTAACTAAAATCATTGGAGTCTGCTTAATATTTGATCATAAATTGCTGTAAGAATTTTTAGTTCATTTATAATTGGTGTTGTCATTAGTTTTAATTTTCATACCTATGGTCAGCATGGTCAATAAAATAAGCTACACTAAGTACTAGCTGTTGTTGTCATGCTTCTGCTGTAAATTTGCTGAACATCCATTCTATAATACACCTGTCAACTATGTTGGCCTAACCAATACACCTGTTACAAACTGGTAAATGTAAACACAAAAATTATTTAGACCAATCCAACCTTTAGCCTTAGTTTTTCAAACATGTTAAATTGAGCAAATAAACATTGTTTGCAAATAGCTTCATGGAATGATGCTTATTGTGGGGGAAAAAAAACAAAACATGCTGTTATTCCACATAACAGGACAGGTAGAATGCTTCAACCAATCAGATTGTGTTATCAGGATGTCAGAAGTGTTGGTTAAAAAATACAAGATAAGATAAGGCTTTATTGTCATTTGCATCACATGTGGTACATGAGGTGGAACGAAAAGGTGTACGCAAGGTCCCAGCTAACTCCCAAAAGTAACAATAAACAATAAATAGTAAGGTGCAAATAACAGCAGCATGAAATACAGCAGCATGAGTACGAGGTAGAAGGTGTACATCTTAATATTAGTAATGCCATGTCTTGTTGAAAGGATTCACAGTCTATACTTGATAGTCTTGTTGTTGTTGGACTACAGTTGAGCATCTGCTTATTTTGGAACCTGTAAGGCTGCAGTCAGTTTCATGTTAATTTATCTAGCGATAGCTCACACATTCTGTTTTCATCCATATGTTGTTGCTAGTGGTTTTGCATTATGTCCAACAAGTTCACTGCTTTGAAATATCACACTCATTATCACTTATTTCATTATTGTTTATGCTGGAACATCTTCAGTCTTTATCTTATGTTTTTATCGTAAGCTTAAGGGGTAATTTTAGTTACACAATTTAATTAAAACTTTGCACCAATGGAAACAAAAGTCTGTACTGAAACTTAAACCTAGGGTATAAAACAGAATTTGCATTTCTTTTTTCTTTTTCTTTTCTCTTTCAACATTTTCCTGAAGAGAGAGAACAAAGCTCACTTAAGGTAAAGGGAAAACATAAGGCCAAAGTTCACTTTTAAATGTTTCATGCAAGTCCTTTGGCTGAATTAGCACAATCAAAGGGTTTAAGCAGGTTTTAAGTAAAAAGAGGAGTTTAGGAAAAAAAACAAACATTTAAGCAGGCATCTTTGTCATCACAGACATAAAGTGTTGACTTTTCTAAAGGCCTAAACAGGTAGTGCTACATTCTTCATGTTGTTAGAAATGACAAGCCACCCATTAAATACACTTTAAATTGATCTGTTTGAAAGTTAACACCCATCGTAAACACACATTAAGCAGGGCTTACTCAGATGTGAATAGGTATCGATTATGGTTTTAGCAAATTGTAATGAGTAACAATATCTTAGATTAATAAAATTGTAATGCAAGCTAATATGATCTTAAAATTGTTTTTTGGTTGCTTTGAATTTACAACTGCTTTTCCCACAGAAAATAGAGAATAGCTTGCACCTAAAGTGGTTTGGATAAATCAGATTGACAGGTATTTTACCACTTTTTTGATCATACATATTGACCACACCTGCTGTAAGTGTGTTTTTCATCTTAAAAATATTTAGTTTGAAATTTATGTCTAAGACGAATAGAAATGTAGGTCCATAAATAAATTTAGCACTGTTGAATTTAACTAATATTTTAAAATGCCCTGAGCATGTAGTTTTCAGGAGACAGCAATGTCCCACACACTTATCCAAATGATATTAGCTTTTAAGATTTAACTCTTATTAATAAATAAGCCAAAAACACTAAGAAAAAAGGATTTAGAGCAAGTCTTTTTTTTTTTCCCTGGGGTAAAGCCTAAGCCTAATGAATACCAGAGAAACGAGCCCTAGGAATTCAGTATTATGCAACAAGAAAATAATAAAATATTCAATGTGGTCCTTGTCAAAATAGAGAAAATATAAAGAAGTAGTCTGATGATTTTTGTAATTGTTGTGCACACTGCTAGAGGTCTAAAGATTCATATTTTGTTTGAATATCATATACATTCAAAACAATAAAGAATTGACTGAAATGTGTCATTTGTTCATACAATTTTTTCCAACATTTATAGAAGCTCTGTAATTGAGTGCCTGGAAGAGTGTGCCTTGTGTTAATATATTTGTTTCCATTTAACATTCTAAAAATACAATATGTGTTTGAGGACTATAGAAGACGCAATGGAGTTTTTGATTCATTCTTAGGTTTTTATCCGTTCTGGTTGGTTTGCGGTCATTAGTTCCCTAAATAGAAGGGTCTATGAAACTTTTTTCCGTTAGATACATTGTATTTTGGTAAGCCTGAGTTTAAGAATGTGTCCTCTGCTGTTTACAGATAATATTTATGGTAGGAGAGATTACAAATTCGATCCCTGGTGATTCCACAGCTGTCCATGGCTGGAAGTCCAAGACAGCGTAATTGGCTTCTCTGTCTCTGAGTGGGTAGTATAGTTCTCTCTCCCCTGTCAATCTATGTGATGCATGCCAGCATTGGAATCTTTTAGCTGATGTAAAAAAAAATTGGCAGTTAGTGTTCTTTGATGTTGAGCTGTGCAGTCGGGGTTGCATGGCTGCTTATTTTTACTAGCTAACTACTCATTCAAAAATACTGTCAGCTAGTCGTCAATACCACATTGAAAAACCGTGAGTGTTCTGGACATCTTTTTTTGGTATTTTTATTAAAAGCTTGCTAAAGCTACATTCACATTACAAGCCTCATTGCTCAAATCTGATTTTTTGCTGAAATCTGGCCTCTCTGACATGATGGTTCACGCTCGTTTAGGAAATGTCATTAACGTGAACGAACGGGTGTCCTGGAATGACCCGCATGCGCACATCCTACTCAGTAACATCAAGTGAATGAATCATGTGTAATGAATCACGTCACCTGCAACATTATTAAGCAGAACAACCTTTTGCTGCAGTTAACTCTGATCAGCTCTCAGCTGTTTGTTATTAGAATGAGACAAAGGTGAAAAAATGACCTGTGGATTTATTAGGCAACGAGGTGACATAACCCTAAGTGTCCAATGATGTCGTATTAGTGGCAGTTCAGAAACAATGAAGTAAGTGGTTTTACATAACTCTGAGGAGACAAGAGTTTGGGAGAACAAATAAAGAATTCTTGCAGTAATTTATTGATTTCCTGAAAGAAAGAGTCATCTTGGTTGTTATATTAACAACAGCAACAATTCCAAGTGATTCACTTCTGTAAGTAATCATGCGGACACAGAATTTAAACATTGCAGTGTTGCATCATCAGCATTCATTTAAACCATCAATGGAGAGATTAATCAAGCAGGAAATGTCTATTGAAACTCATCTTGAAAACAAAATGGGGGGGAAAAAAAAAAAGAGTAGTGAGAACGAAAACTTGACTTACCTAGTTTAGGCGGTGGTTTCGGCCAAGCCCCCATTGTGCTGTCCCATTAGTAGTAAAGTGGATTTACTGTATGTGGTCTGGTACTGAATGTACAAGGGCATGTTGAGACTTGTAATTTTCTAGAGAAGAAGACTGACGGTAAGTATGCATAAACTGTGCCAACATCATGTAGAGTACAGTATTTGCATAACCTTGCAGCAAGTTATTGCCTCATCTCAGCCTTTCTAAAGCCACATCGTTTATTTTTTTCATTTGCTTCCGGTTGTATGCTATATACTCTGATTTATGTTCAGCGATTACACCTTTTAGATTACTTATGGTCCAAATACAAATGTTCTACTTCATTAAAAGTTTTTCAAGTTTTGATACTGCTGATTTATTTAGCTTCAATTAAGTGAGACTTTTCTCCTCCCTACCAGATTTATTTTTATGTAATTGACCTTTTAGTAAGTTTTTGTTCTGTATCATAATTAGTGCCAATTACACAAATTTCAGGACAAAGCAAAACGAATGTATGTACATATAAATAAATGACTTACACCGTATCGTTTTTAAAGTTAATTACATTATAGCGGTCTCAAAGTTTGGATTCCCACAATACTTGTGGGTGGTTTAGTTTACTTGTGGTTTAGGTGGTTGTAATGCAGTGTTTCCTACAGATTTAAAATGTAGTGTGATGCTTAGATGGGAAGTCAGGGGCAGGGGGAGACACCAACTATAAGACGTAGATAAATAAGAAAACTTATAATAACTTTTTACATGTACACACAGACTATATAAGTATGTTAGTTGCATGCAAATACTAATCACACTGTGACTTCATTTACAGGCCTAATGTATGTCTTTGTCTTCTTTCAGCACTTTGTGAAACTATACTGTCATGTTGAAATATTTAGATTTTTAAACCTTAAAAAAGATGCTGCCCTATATTTTCATGTCACTACTGAAGCAGAGTTGTAGTCCATAGGAGGAGTGTTATTTTAGCCACGGCCCTGCATTTTAGAACAGGAAGTGAGTTTCTGCATCTTTGTTTGATCATGTTGTTTTGAAGTAAGTGTGTTCCAAAGTCTGAAAGTCAGTGTGTAACATTTAAGAACTGTCACTAGTGAAACACATATTTTTAAGTAAACTTTTTTTGTGTTTTACTGGAAAATATTATAATGTTATGTATGTGCACCTGCTCAAAGCTGTGTTTCCTGTTCAATGAACATTCTATTATTTTGGTTCAAAAATAAAAATAATTTAAGGTGCGATGAACTTTTAACCGACTTGGACTAAAATCTTTTGTTTTGAGTCTACAGTCCAAGTCAGTGAAAAGTTAAACTTTGAACCAATTTGGTAGAATGTAAAAAATGGATGGTCTGACCTGCTGCCTGCCTGCCTCAGTGTTAACTGAGTGTAAAAAGTTTTAAATGTTCTGAATAACAGTGAACTGAAGTCAAAAATGAACATGTGCTATAATGTCTTTTACATGAATATCCACTGCTGCAAAGATACAGCCATTTCTTATGACTGTAGATCAGTAAGGATTAAGCTAGCTTAATGACCGCAAAGCACTTCTCTGTGACTTTACACACATCAGGCTACCGAGCTACCACTTCTCCTCCTTGCACAGCTTGTTGTTACAATATGTCTCAATATTCATTTGTTAAGTAAATATTAGCCATTATTTCCAGTAAAGGTAAAGCAAATTCTTGCCAGTTATGTGCAGTCACTAGCTAATATTAGGTAAGTGGGACTTACTCTCCCACTGTCACCTTTGCCCTCTCTCCTCCCCTCCCCCAACCCAGGCAGTTTTCATATTTCATTTTTTAAAATGATCGAAATATACTTTGGCGGATGTCCATATAATCTAGGTGTGGAAAACACTAATGTATATAATGTGTATTAGCTGTGTGTAGTGTATACATAAATACATAAAACACACCTCTCCTGAATAAATATGAGTGCATGAATTTTGTGAGAATAACTCGCTTCTGGTATATTGTGGTATGTTGCATTTGTATGCAGGTTGAGGCAGCTGCAGCTGAACTCTGACAGTAGGGTGTCTGAGCTGCAGAACCAGATGAAGCTGAAGGCTTTTGAGGTGGAGCGTGCTCAGATGGTTCAGGAGGAAACGGCAAAGAACCTCAGCCTCTGCCAGATAGAGTGCGAGAAGCACCAAAAGAAACTAGAGGCAAGTGGCTTTCACCAAAGTATCCAAGCACAGTTCATGATCAGATATGTGTGCATGTGTAAACAGAATGCAACCCACTTGCTTACATTTACGGTCTAATGGCACATGCACTCCACTTGCAACTTTCAGAATTGTTTTCCTCGCTCGCTAAACAAATGATTTTTAACCTGTTTGTACATGTGGGTTTAGAAACGTCAAAGTTGAAAAGCCATTTGCCACCCATACATAATTCTGTCAGTTCTGTCAGTTCTCCCACTGCGTCTGGTTGGATATTAACCCATATCTTTTTTTTTTTTTTCAACTGTGCTGCAGTTGAAGCAGATGACTGCTAAGCAAAACATTTATTAATCACTTTTAATCAGTCTTTTCTTTCTCTATAACTTAGTGACTGGAATGCTCTGCATCACAATTTCAAAATGTTTTATAAAGCATTAAACTCTGCCTGCTCTGCTCTGGCACCATGCCAGCCTGATCATGCAGGGAAATGAGATCTTGGTATCAATATCTGGATGCAGGAGTTATGTTTCAAAAGGGCAAGTGTAAACATGCTGTGTCTTGATTGAAATGCTATCTGATGATTGGATGTAAACAGGACCTATATGTCCAAAAGTTTGTTTCACCTTCTCATTAGGGCTGAACGATTTAAAGAAAATGTCTAATTGCTATTTCTGTGATTAATATTGTGACCAAGATGTAAACTGAAGTTACATAAAATTTTTTAAGATGTTTAAGTTTAGTTCACACCTTAAAGCACTGTGAGCTGCATTTTTAATATCTGGCAGGACCAGGCATGATCTTGTAATGAGAACATCTGGATACCACCCTGAGAAATTTTGTTGTTAGCATATGGATGTAATACACTAAATGGCCAAAGCTGTGTCACCCATATTACAACAATAACTGTTTTTATTGAAGCAACTTTATTAGATACCCAGAAAAAGATTTGGTCCAAAATAACAGCTTTTCCACTGTGGCTATCCTACTGTCTTATTAATGTTATTTAGAACTACTACAGGTTAAGGCTAATATTCATAACTAGGCAAAATCAGTGAGCATTTGCTAGCTCATTTTTGAGACTTGAGAGTCAAGGACACTGTATTTTAAGGGCTGTTACCTTGTTGTGTTTTAAGTTTCATTATTTCCTTTATTCATTATTTCACTCTTTAAAAACCCTCATACATGTACTGTGTGTAGATTAGCAGCATACATTTAGCATTATCTGACTAAATAAGGGTAGAAACTCCCTCCTTCCCTTTTGAAACAGTCATAAAAAACATGTGATGTTGTAATAAGGCTTTGGAGTTGGTATCTTTCTTTTTGGCAGGTTTTGACAAAGGAGTTTTACGCACTGCAGGCGTCATCAGAGAAGCGCATCGCTGAGCTGCACTCCCTGAGTGTCGAGCAGGAGAAGCGGCTAGAGATCTATGAGAAGCTGGAGAAGGAGCTAGATGATGTCACCATGCAGGCAGCAGAAAGTAAGGCAACAGATCTATAATCAAGTTTACCACCAACAAGCCCTACTAATGTGTCAGCACAAAGGATCTTTCTCAATGTAGATTTCTACACTACCTTTTTAACTAGCTGGTGAACGCTGAGCATTGCAGCTTGGAGTCTAAAGTACAAATAAAAGCACAAATAAATAACCAAATTCACAGCACTAACATTGGTTTCACTCAGTTACATACAAATATTAATTACACTAAGACTTTTTAAATGTATATCTTTACAGCAGTGGTCACCAAACCTCCTCCTAGTCATGCATCTAATGTTCCCTTACCTAACATTAAATGTCGTTGGAACTAGACTTTACAGGAAGGTAGGTCTCTAAGAACCAGGTTTGGTGACTGCCGTAGAGCATATCTGCTGTGGTGTTATTTGAGCACAAGTGATGTTTATACGGGAGAATCAACTGAAAGAGGCCCCGAACATTCAGCTATAACTCCTGTTAGGATGAAGCAATCTGAACCAAAATAATACACTACATACCTTGACGTGCTGTATGTGTAATCGATTGCATTACTTGCGAGGCCAGAAGTGATGGCGCTCCATGTTCCTGAATGTTTTGGTAAGCATTAGCGACGGCTGTCCGACGCCTATCTCATTGCTCCGATGGAGTGGCATCCCAGCTTATTTGAAGCTCCATTTACTGAGGAGCACATTGCGCATCGTTTCGTTCGGATTGATTAGTTCTAGCGAGAGTTATTACAGAATATTCAGGGCCTCTTTCAGGTGAATCTCTCTGTAGTATATTATACTGTATAGTATACCGAAACTATATACATAAATATATAGAAGAAAAATGAGATGCTCCCACCTGCTCCCTAGCTAGTTTTTATCAAGCATCTTTGACAGTACTGTAAAATATTATTTAGATCTGAATCTGTGCCTTTTTGCTCCTGTAGGTCACACTACAGCCTACCAGACAATTTGCTGTGCAGGAGAATAACAGTGAACTGAAGGGATTTATGACTGATAGAAGAAACAATATAACCAAAAGGTGTAATGCGAACCAGTTAAATGCTGTATTTAAATGCTGCTGCAGCACTTGTATTAAAAAGTTGTAGCAGGAGTATGCATCATTATGCATAACAGTGCTTCCCACATATAGGTTATACTTTGTCACTGCACCTGGCATTTGGACACCTGCCCTAGTATATTTCAACTCTTTAAAACAGTCAAAAAGCATAATAATGTAATAATAGCAATTAAAAAGTTATAAATCCAAAGTCATGTCTGAACATCTGTAGACAGTAATTGTAAATACTGAGAAGTGTCTATGGGAAATAATAATTTTGCATACATGCAAAATGAACTTCTAGATACATGCAGTTTCATCTGACTGGATTTCAGTGAGATTCAGTAAGATTCGAAGTCTCTCAGCTTAATGAGCGTAAAATTGATTTTCTGGCATTATGAATTTGCTCGCATGAGGGTACCTGAGCTATGAATTTCGCCTCCGCACTCAGCTTCTTATTAAAAGATTTCTCAATACTCACCTGTTAATTACATGTAATAAATAGCTATCTTAACGCTGTTGCTGCTCACGCTCTTTCTGTCTCCTTTACTTCTCCCCCTAACCTGAGCTGTGTTCATGTAACAGTCAAATTCAGAGCATGTTTCCAAAATAGATTAACAAAAATGCTCAACATTATTAACTAGTCAGAATATACCAGGGTGGGTGTCTGTTTACTGGGCCACACTGCCAAAGTATAACCTAAGTGTGGGAAATACTGGTCGTGCATAATTATCCCCTGACATTTTGATAATGGTGTGGCAGCAGCATTTAAATATAGTGCTGTTTTACATTACTCAAGTCATAAAATTGCAAAATACAACGGCCAGAATAAAAACAATAAATTGGCTGATTGCACATCTGGAGAAAAAATCAGATTTGTCTCCAAACTAATTAGTTGATTCCACTCCCAATCAGATACTAACAGTGAGTTCTCCTCCTAGTGGAAGCCCAGGCTGATGTAACCGAGGAGAGAGCCACTTTTTTCATTATTGTGAAAAGAGAATTTCATACCCAACTTGCCCTTGTAACCGATCACAGTCTGAGTTAGATAGAAAGCAAAACTGATTCAGAAATAGCACTTTCTGCTCCAGTATGGTTTCTAGTGTGTTCCTGAGGCCAAATCCAAAGTCATGCCCGAACACCTGTACATTTAACTTTTAATTAACTCTAAGTTTCATAAGAGTATTGCAACATGTCTCTCTGTGAGTAATAATTGCTGCAAGAATAATGTATCACACATCACACATGCAAATATACAGTGGTGTAGAACAGATTAATTCTTCATTCATCTACTGAATCAGTTGCTAACTGGTACTAATAGTGGATGATTAGTTGGATGATTAGTTGTTGAATTAAGTGAAAAGTTCACTTTATTCCAGGCAAGTGATCATTTTCCAGCTATTGCAGAAATAGATGACTCTTGTAACACTTGCTTTCAGTTCCATTTGTTCCAGAGGCCCAGATTTCATCTTTCATTTTCACATTACATTAAATCACTTTTTAAAGGACCTATTTTGAATACTTCTGCACTTACTCTAAGCAGCAGATAATGGTTTATTAGCCCAGCTGTCATCTCCCCTTTGGTCATGATGGTGGGTGGTCTGAGAGATGTCCAAACACTTAAGCACACACTGTTTCTTTACCTTTTTTTCTTTCTTTTTTTTCTTTTTTGTTTGTAGTGGAAAATGAGGATGAGGCTGAGAGGGTTCTGTTTTCGTATGGTTATGGAGCGAATGTGCCGACGACGGCCAAGAGGAGACTGAAGCAGAGGTGAGAATGGAGGAGGTCGTCATTCTGCAGAGAGCATTGCTTATAATGGGTCATTCTTGTGCTGAAGTTTAGGTTTGCAGGGAAGTGTTTTGAGTGCTGATTTGAAATAGCATATAATGATGTACACAGCAAATTTCATTGAATTGTTTTGGATAATTTTTGGATAAACACCTGTTTGGAACATTCCACAGGTGAACAGGTTAATTGGAAACAGGTGAGTGTCATGATTGGGTATAAAGGGAGCATCCCTGAAAGGCTCAGTCGTTCACAAGCAAGGATGGAGTAAGGTTCACCACTCTGTGAACAACTGCGTGAGCAAATAGTCCAACAGTTTAAGAACAACGTTTCTCAACATGCAATTGCAAGGAATTTAGGGATTTCATCATCTACTGTCCATAACATCATCAAAAGATTCAGAGAAATACCTAATAAAATGGCAGGGGAGTGTATAACTGTTTCTGGAAATAATGTCAGTCTAACTAAAAGATAAAAGCCACACTGTCCCTGCTTGGCAGTTCACCCATCTTAAGCTTTATATCACACCAATCAGAGTAGCTGATTACTCAAATAGAAGATGTTATATTTCATGGGTGCTCGAGTACCCATGTACATCCCTAATCTATACATGCATTTGTCTATTTGCGTGTGTGTGTGTGTGTGTGTAGTGTTCATCTAGCTCGAAGAGTTCTGCAGTTGGAGAAACAGAACACGCTGCTGAGGAGAGACCTGGAGAGACGCTCTGCCCACACAGAGCAAATCAGTGAAGAGGTACTGAACTATTCTGTCTGTATGTCTGTTTCTGTCTTTGTGTGTCTGTCTCGCCGTCTGTTTATCTCTCTCTCTCTCTGTCTCTCTCTCTCTCTGTCTCTCTCCTTGTCTCTCTCTGTCTCTCTCTGTCTCTCTCCTTGTCTCTCTCTGTCTCTCTCTCCTTGTCTCTGTCTAGCTGTCTCTCTTTCCTTGTCTCTGTCTAGCTGTCTCTCTCTCTCTGTCTCTCTCTCCTTGTCTCTGTCTATGTCTCTCTCTCCCTCTCTCTCTCTCCTTGTCTCTGTCTATGTCTCTCTCTCTCTCTCTCTCTCTCTCTCTCTCTCTCTCTCTCTCTCTCTCTCTCTCTCTCTCTCTCTCTCTCTCTCTGTCTCTCTCTCTCTCGGCTGCAAGTGTGTTTTTGTCAGTAAAGATGCTGCATATATTTGAAGTACAACATAATGTTTTGAAAAACGTATTGATTACCTAGAAGAGTTGGAGGAACACAGATTTGATTCCTGAATTCTAGTGTAGGGTATTTTTGAGCAAATAAATGCTTACAGCCCAAATAAAGTACTTCACTTTTCACTTTCATAGATGCCTGAGACTTTTGCCACAAAACTCTGTACTGTACTGTTAAATAACATTGTGTCCTGCACATAACAACACTTTGAGTTTCAGGTCCAGTCAGTTTTATTTGCATAATCTAGCTTGTAATGTCGTACTTCTAAAGCACACAGATAACCGCAGTCAACTGCCTCTGTTGGCTGAATTCATGCAGAAACTCGACCGTTCATATGGGCTCTCACAAGAGTCAGCCAGCTGTTGTATTATCTTCACTCCTCACTGAATTTTTCTGTCACTTTAATTTGTATTTGTTCATGATTAACAGATTAAGTGTGTGTTGTGCTGCCCAGATGACTTCTTTCAAAAGTTTTCTGCCACTATTGTACTGTTGCAGTTCGTTTACTTTAGTGGGCTACACAAAAATGTGTAGCAGTAAACAGAGAGAGCGAAAGATAAGAAGTTAAGAAGAGTAATTGAAGCTTAATAAGTTGTCTGTATCACTTTGCATACATTAGGTTAAACTGATCACCTCAAGTGAAAAGATTAATGTAAAGAAAGGGTAAGAAAGAAAGATGCATAATCTTCCCCTTGTAGCATCTAGCTCAGAGCACCCCCCCCCCTTCCGGGCTATGTTTCACTTTAAAGATCGGACTGCAATACTAGACCCACACTACTGTTTAAAGGTTTGCAATCAAAGTAAAGGTTTGAAATCAGTGTTTACAGTAACCACTTTGGTGCAGACAAGTGGATGAATTGATTACAAATTACAAATATCATGGCTTTCAGTGAATTAATAGAAAGCTAGTAATCTGTAAGTAAAATGAACAATGTTGTATGTGTCCAGATTAATGAACACAACCAGAGATTCTGAAATGACAGATAAATGTGTAACATTAGGAAGTTTTACAGTTCATCATATTTCAAAACTGGAAATCGAATCTTAAGGGAAATAGAAAATTAATATATATTTCTATTGTTGTATTTGTTTCTTCAAAGAGATCTTCAATATTGAACCAAATATCTAGAATCTGTTCACCTTGAATACTTTGAAATATTTAAAACTGCCTTGTATATGTAATTGTAGAGTGGTGTCCAAATTATATGTTTTGTTTTAGTTTCTAAGTGGAGGCATTTTTCTGACAATATGTTGGAAAAAAGTGCAATATAAAATGTGCTATAACTTTTTGCCCCAAGCCATGCTTATATTTATTTTATTTGGGAAAGAACAGCAATAGTGTATTAAAGTGTGCTGAAGTGTGTTCTGTAGAGGATGTATTAACATTTCACTCAACAAAACTGATCAATCAACAAAACAGAATTTGACCCAAAGTTTTGCCCAGACCTTTACATATGACTGGCAAGTGATTCTAAACTTTTGAATGGTCATTTAAATGTTTTAGGTTTGTCAGCTCATGACAATGCCTCAATTCATTTAAACACCTAAAGGATATGTGGTCACAATGCTTGACAGTAAAACATTTGCATATTGCAGCTTTCTATGATATCAGTGTTGCAGACACCAGGATCGTGATTAAAAACGAACAAGCTCCAGATCATCATTAATGTTCATAGATTGACTGTGAACGCAGTTTTAGCTTCAAAGAGAACAAGTGCATTTAAGTGAGAGCGTCCTGTGTACCTTCTGTGTTATTGCACGTTTTTAATTTGCTCCCTTAAGCACTAAGACACTATTAACTCCACCACTGACACTTTTCAGGGAGTCTCACGCTCTTTGATGTGGCGTACTTCTGATATTTACCCTTCCTCACGACTCTGCGCCTGTAAAGGAGTTGCCCAGAGTCAATTTGGATGGAGAAGTAATGCAAGTCGACGCTTGTTGCTCTCCTACAGCAGTACTCGATTCTCTGGGTTCATGTTGTGCCCTGTGTTATGATTTGAGAATTTGAGATGGTAGAGATGGCTATTTTTTTCAGTGCACATAAAACATAATGATAGATTGTTGCCAAGGCAATTATTGTGTCCTGTTACGCAATGCGCTTTTTTAGGTATGAGAGCGTTCTCAACAGATGCTGATAGCACGAGTACTTGTTCCCGAACACTAGGGTAATTGTGAATGGCCAGAGGGAGGAATAGGTAATTGCTTCTTTTAAAAACAAGCAGTGAAAGAACTTGGCTGGCACTTCAGCATTTTCTGCTCTTCTCAGGTATAACACGTGAGCCGCAAGGGAGCTTATTTGGGAAAAAAAAACTGCATCAGGAGAAAGGATCGCAGCCGAGCACAACTGTCATGCTTGATATTCTCACAAAGAGCCTTTTTTAAGCACTGTGTTGACATGTTGTATTTGGCCCATGCCTTCATGTTGTGTTTACACAGCTCACGTTTACCCGACACGTGACTCGTCACTTTTTCACATTGTCATGAGCTCTTGTCCAATAAGACGCACTCTCTGGATAGTCTTTGACTAATGGGCTTCAGCTGATGCGGTGAAGGGCGGGCACTACCTTTTGGTTGTGGGCTGTAATTGATTGGCATTTTGAGTGATTCATTCTCCAACTGAGAGTTTTAGACATTGCTCACTTTACCACCCATGTGGGCTTAACCCCACTTCTAGAGACAGCCAGATCTGTCTGTTATGGTCATTTACTACTGTAGCTTCGTGCCTATCAGTTAAACTCTCCCCACTAAAGGGTATAATTGCGTTGAAGCAATCATCCAGAAGAACATTTTGTAATGTTGGTTGTGATTCAGACCCGTCCTCAAGTGCATGAATCTGATAATTGCAAGTGCTTAGAAATACTGTTCAAAGAGAGATCTGTCAAAACTTGCTGTCTTCAGAGTATGCAAGAAAATGATCTACCTTTGTTATCAAGGCTTCATCAGTATTATGTTGATTTTGCATTTTAGACCTAAACATTGTGGCCTTTTTGAGCCCACAAGTTTATGTTAAGGCATAAATACGTATCATGTGGTCCGAAAAACTCCCACAGAATCCAACCCCTTGTCTCTGACGTTTCAATTATTGTTTTAGGCTTTACAGGTTGACTCGCAGCAACGCACGAAACAGCATATTTTAGCATGTTTTTTTTTTTTTTCCCCTCCTCACTTTTTAACACAAAAATGTTATAGAATCTTATAGTGCAGCTTCAATGTAATGTGTGCCATATTTATCATCTACATAATTATTCCTTATATTCTTTTATTAAGAAGACACTGATTAAAGCTGGTACTTTAAATACATTTAGTAGAATCATTTTGACAGTCATATTTCTCGGCCAGTAGCAATTGAGTGTTTTATTTGTTCCAGTTGCAGACAGCCAATCAGCTTCTTCAGCAGTCCCAACAGCCGTACAGTTTCCTAATAGAAACGGTTCGTCAACGGGACATGCAGATCCAGTCACTGAAAGAGCGCCTCTCACAGCTAGAGGAGGAAGTGAGGTAAGCATGCACAATTGTAGCCTTGATTTAAATGTTTGACATGCCTCTTAGCCAATCACAAGCTGCTATTTTTGTGGAAGTGAAGGAAAACCTTTACAGATTGAAAGATAAACCCTGACAGAGCTCCACAAAACAAACCTGCAGTGAGGATGCCCGTAGCTGTAACTTGGTCTAAATGATCAAGCTAAGACATGTGAACACAGTCCAAAAACCCACTATCCGGATCAACAGGAGGGTGGAACTGGTTTTTATTTCATTCCTGAAGCTGACAACTGAGAAGGTTTTGGATGAAATTAAAGGGAGAACCCACAGCTCAATAACAAAACTATTAACAGGCAGACTTGTAAGCTACGTTTTATCAAAATTTATCCGAATGTATGTCTTACTTTTTCCCCAGTGTGTTAAACTCATAACTTGTGCACTAAATTGCTGAAAAAAGCAATAGTTAAATTTGTTCCCTGTAAAAGATGTGCTAATTCAAATCAACAAAACATGCCATTTGACTGGTGGTGTTTACACCTCTGTACACGCCTGTATGTCTGTGTCTATCTTTGCCTTTGAGGAAAAAATTCAGTATGTGCTCAGTATTTCCAGCTTAGCTGTTGTAATCTGAGAAACTGATAAATGAAAGTTCATAGCTGTTATTCTTTCAGCAGTTAAACCACATTGCTATTGTCAATGCAATTAATGAAGTAGTACAAGCCAGGAATGTTGTGCTTTAGCTAGCACATGGCATCTCTTCTTAGGAGCTGTCCAAAGGTTACACTTAAAAGAAGCTATCTTTGCATTTGCATTACTGTTAATGTCTTGTTTGGACACAGGCCCAGCAAACTCATTTGTCCTTAAGGTAATGCCTGTTGAAACAGTGCAGGGCTTTAAGTCATATTTTGCTGTTGTAGTCCAAGAGCTTTCTAATGTTCAAAATATGATGATTTCTCACTAATTCAAGTTACAGGAGCCTTTCTTGCACTATTCAGTTCATTTAGGAAGTCCTAAATTACTACTTATGATTATGAAATTACTAACTTATGATTCATGTGAAGCTGATAGACAACTAAAAACATGTTATTCTGTAATATCCCTGCACTATGAATGAAATCCTAACTGAAATTGTAGTTAGCCTTGTCTTAAGGTGCTTCTGTAATAAAGCTCCAGGTGGGAACGGAGTAGGGGCAATTATAGTAAGACTCCACAGGCAAATGAGGTGGAGAAATGCATTTGATTTCAAGTACTCCTTTGTTATTTCTTCATCTCTTACACAAGCTCATTTCCTCACCTCCTTCCCTCGCTATTGCCTGTTCTTTAGGCAAACTAATGTCGACAGGTCTTCTCATGTGCTTCCCAAGCTTAATGGGCCATGCTGGAGGGTAGAGTACTGAACTAACAGACTCTGGTGTTTTTTTTTTTTTTTAAAACTAAAGAAACAGGCTGCTAGTTCAAGCATTTTCTCCAATGTCCCACAGGGGTCGTTTCTGACTCGACATGAACCCACAGTTGTTCCAAGTTTGCCTTATCAACCTTTAAGAAGAACTCGGGGTCAAAGTCACACTTCTCTCCATTAGTGCCCACAATCTTGATATTGACCACTGTAGGAAAAACCAGTAAAACTTCTCAGATGAGCTGAAAGGATTTCTTTCTCCTGCTCCCACCTGGAGAGGCCAGTGCCTAGAGGTGCTGTGTGCTCGCAGAGGTGTCTCTGCTTTATTTATTGGCCACTGATTTAGTGAGGGTGTTGTTGAAAGCTGATTGTCTAATGATTGCACAAGTGCACCTGTCATGCACTCCAGGCTAGTTTCTGGATTGACCTTTGCCATTTTTGGCTCTAAAAGCCAAAGATTTAAATATTTTAAATATTTAGGCTATTACGATACTTAATTACAGTTTTCAAACATATCTACAGAGATATATTTTACACTTCCAAAGTTCAGTCTTAGAAGTTGTATTTTCTGCTTCTCATGATCGAAGTAATCTCAAACACGTTGAGTGATGTTGAGGTCTGGATTTTTTTTTTTTTTTTTTTTTTAAGATCTAAAGGAAGAGTATATTCTGATTTTCTCTTCTCTCTTGTAGATGAAAGCTTTTAAGTGCTGTTTATCTGGTGGGGACAGTTTTGGTGGCCTACCAAGTCTTGCACAGTTGTTAAGAGTCCCATTTTCTACATACCTTTTAATCATTTTTTTCAACTCCAGTTTTGGAAATTTCAGTTTTTTCACTTATTTTCATTTGTCTTTTTCTTCCTTGTTCGAGTGGATTATCTTATGTCTGATCTTCTCAGAAATGTCTCCTGAAAAATGAATAACTTGGGCAATTAAATGATTGAAAGGTAGTGTCTGCACAGTGTTGTATATAATATTAAATTTCTATATTTATTTATTTTTTTCTTTTAGTAACAAAATATAGTATAATGTTACAAATATATTTTTTAAAAACTGAATTTTGCCAAAAAGCTACCCTACCTTGTGTATTTGTGTATTGTTTTGTTGTTTTGACGTTTGGCCAACTGCATACATTCTACTGGGCACCCCTGGGTAAAGTGATGAAATGGTGTGATTTGTGCTCGGAGAACAAATGAACTATGAAATTTAAGATGTAGACATTTATCATTAATTTGGTGCTGATGTAAAATGAGGCATTGGTCTCTTCTTGCAGTTTAAAGAGTAATTTAAATCTCTCTGATTTCTTTCCCCAGTGCACTGAAGAAAGAGAAGACAGCCCTACTACAGGTGAAAAACAACATGGCTGCCGATCTGGAGCGACTCCTGAGCCACAGAGAGGTAATGGCTGACTCGGCACATCCCCAAAGGGAACGAGGGAACATGCGGCTGTGGCTGATTTGTAGTGTAGCTTGGGTTAGTATTAAGGCTTTTTGGGGGGTGAGTTGGGTTGGGTTGTGTGGGGAAATCTCATTAGCCTCTTGATTTTGTTTTGCCTTTAAAGTCATCGTTGATGGCATTGTTTATAAACAATATGAATTTTTCTAAATGTAATTATTACTTTCTAAAGCTCTGTAATGTTCATAGGCCTGTGATATGGGTAAAAATGGCATTACATTATGACCCCTTGCCTAAAATGCGGTTGATCCTCTACGTGCACCCAAAACAGCTCCGACCTGCTGAGGTGAAAGTCTTGTAACTTGCATGGTGGAGCTGTCTGCAGATTGGACTGGTTTGAACTAGTTTGAGCACATCCACCAGATGTTTGCTTGGATTGAGACGTGGGGAATAGAGACCAGGGCACCACCTTTAACTCTTCATCATGTTCCTCAAACCTTACCCAGTGAGTGGCAGGGCATATTATCCTGTTGAAATAGACCAAACTGACATCAACACAAATTCCTGAATCCAGGGTTTTCCAGCAGAACATTGCCCAGACCATCATATTCCCTCTACTGGCTTGTCTTCTTCACACAGTGCATTCCATCACTATCACTTCTCCACGTACATGCCACACTTGTACCTGGCCGTCCATGCAATCTAAAGAAAATGGGACTCATCGGGCCAGGAGACCTTCTTCCGTTGCTTCAAGATCCAGTACCTGTTGTCGGCACTTTTAACAGAGGGCAATGTTGGTATGGGCAGTCGGACCTGTCTACTGCTAAGCAGCTCCATATGCAGCTATGCACTGTGTTGTGGCACATTCCTCCTGTAACCATCATCAAAAATTGCTGTGATTTTAGTAGCCCTTCATCCGTCCGTTCGCTTCAGACAAACCAAAAGAAGGGATGTTGATGAGCGCCTTGATGAGCCTTGGGTACCGAATATCCTGTCACTGATTTGTGATTGTCCCTCCATGAACCACTTTCAGTAGACACTTATCACTGACTGGGAGTTGCTGTTTCGAAGATGCTCTGATTCAGCCATCTGGCCATAACAATTTGCTTCTTGACAAACTCATTCAGGTCTTCACATCACACCTGTCCATTTCTCACCTGTCCATTTCAAGTTACTAGTGTAATTGTGTGGCTAGCTGATGGAATGAAATGAAAATGAAGAGTAAATGAAATACCCTCAACTCATTTGGTGTACCTCTGGATACTACGCATACCCCAGGTCATTAATTGATCAAATCAATTTGAGAACACTCTTGTTCTTTTTCAAAATCTCGGCACTGCATGCGTCTGTAACACATGAACAGGTAAAATGCATAATGCACGTAAACAAGGTGTTTAAAAAAAAAAAGGAAAAGAACGGAAAGGAAATGTGACAGTGTTACTGTTGGAACTGTTTGGAGTACTTAACTGAATCCTTCTTCCACACGCACAAAGACTCGCACTTACATATACTTACATTCTGTCTCTCTCTTTCTCTCTCTCTGCTCTGGGTGTGCCTTGCTTCTTTGTGCTGTCACCCCAACTTGCCGTGCAAAGCAGCAGTCACGCTAGGTGACTGCAGGCTTGTTTGTTTGAACAAGTCTTCCCTCTCACAATGTCTCTGTGCTGCTTAATTAGTGAGAACTGCCACTAGTAAGACTGATGCTTTCACTAGTGTTGTCATTTCTACAGTACCCTGTCAGTAAACAGGTGTTTGTTCATACACTGCCCAACTGTCCTGGTCTTTTAGAAGCTCTGTTTACATTGTTTCTGTTAGTGGAATGCAAAGGACCGCAGAAGAATTCCCTCGAATTTTTGGAGCTATTGGCTTATCTGTGCTGTATGTCACTGGAAATTCCTGTTATGCGGGTCAGTGGGTTCCCATGCTCATCTTTGGCATATTAGTGAAAGACGTCAGTGTCATGACTTTGACCTGTATGAGCGCTCAGATTCAGAGTTAATAGTTCTGTCAGTCACAAGCCTTGATTGTTCATCACCGTGATTTGGCATGTCTCATCCAGGTTTTGACATGGAATTGAGGTTATGATGATGCCACAACAATAACACAATGTATGATTTAACCATGAGAATTATTGTTGCTGTTCTGCTGTATTACTAAGTTAACTAGATATATTATATAATATGTTATAATAGATTACATCTAGCTTCAATGTACAGTATTGGTCTGGTTTCATAGAAGTTGTTTCCTTATTGTAGAATAATAGTGAAAGCATCAGATCTATGAAATAGCATGTATGGTGTTATATGGAACTGTCAGTACTAGTTCAATGAATCTTGTATTTTAGAAATTAGCCCTTGTTTTTGCAGCATTACATACTCTTGATCATTCTCTCTCTGAAGGAGCCGACTGCGATGCTTTTCTAAAAAAAGGCTTTTCCAGCTTTTGTAAGCTGTGACTGATTTGCTGAATTTTTTACGTTAATATTCAGTTTGCATAAACATTCTATGGAAAAACACTGTGGAAAATAATTTAGTAAAATATCACCATAGATATGATGATAATTAAGTGGAAAAGTGTTGTTGCTTTGAATTACTTGCTGGAAACCAGCAATATATACAGTACTTTGCTAAATCCAAGCATTAATTAAACAATTTATCTGAGGAAATGTGTTTTTGCATGTAAAAACACCATGGAACATTAGACTAAGCATAAGTACAGTTAAAACCAATTTTTGTTTATTTAGAAAGGTAACTGATATATTGTGAGCTATTTATAGAGCAAAAACAGTTTTTTTTTTCCTGCATGATGCCAGTTCTCACATATAATTGTTACATTTTATAAACAGCAGACAGCACAACAATGAAGTGAGTAGCCAAACAAAGTATTAGATAACAACTAGGTAGTACTGGGATTCCTGATGAGGTTTGTTTTTTCTGAGTGAATAAGTTTGCTATCCAGATAACAAGCTCTTTCCAAATGTAAGTTTCTCAGGTGCTTATAGCTTAAAATCTTTTTTTTTATTTATTTCATTTAAATTTAAGATGTTTGTTTTGGGAATTATTTCATACCTAGGCATTGACTTCAATATTTGAATTTGCATTTAAGCACGAGCCTTTAAATCAAAATGACATTAAGATTATGAAAAATGCATATTCACTTTGGTTTGTCCAAACTTTTGACTGGTGCTGTGTGTTGTATATTTACAGGTTTGAGTCTGCACCCAGTCTGTAATGTCAAAAAAGGCCAGAATGTGCAAAATGTAAATGATGCTTTTTCTTTCTACCAAAGAAAATTAGTTAAAAAAAAAAAAAATCAAATGACACTATGCCTTTGTTATTCCCAGCAGTGACTGAGGGTTTTAACACAAAATTATGATTATGTTTAAATGAAAATAACAATAATAAATAAAGTTAAACTATGGCTGATTTGCTGGATTTGAGACGTTCATATTGAGCTTTTGAATTCTGTTCGTGAAATAGTTATACAAGTGATGATTAAGTGGAAAAGATAAATACCATGTGCAGAATCCATGTAGTCAAAAAATGATCATACAGTAAATAATAAGTGATGTGTAAGTACATAAGTAGTGTGTGTTTTGTGCGTTTGCATTCTAAAAAAATAAAAAACCCTCACCAGTACACAAATGTAGCATCTTTTTAAGAGTATAAGAACACATCAAAAAGAGTTAAAATAAAAAAAGAACATCAATAGAATAAATGAAGTGTCAGTATTGTGGAACATTTTGGTTACTGCCCAGTTCTAAATAGTCCTACCGCAAATAACACTCACCAGTAGCCTGCCACCACTAGCACCCCAAGCCTTAGGAGGAGCTGATAACACATTTGTGAAATCTGGAGCTATTTTGAACCAAACATCCCCCTCCCACCCCACCGCTGCTGCCCTTTGCCGAGTGCACAACTTCCAGTGGCATGTTGGCATAAAGTGCGCAGTCCTCACGGACAGCTGCTCGCCTGCACAGCGTTTTAACATGCCAGCGCATATGGCAGCCGAGTGATAAATAGAAATATTAAATGACCCCTGACACACACACACACAACCAGGCGCATCTATATTCACCGCTGAAGGGTTCTGGATGTTTCACCACATTGATATGTATGGTGGAAAATAGCTGAAATTTTTCTACGCAGTTTTGTGTGGTGCTTTTAATTTTATGGAAAATGTTTTTTGTGCATTGTCTTTTACGTTTTTGCCATTTGAAACATTCAGAAGTGCTGACTCAAACGTGTCAATACAGACTGAAAAATCTAATGTAAGTGTAATTCATTATGTGAGTAACTTTGTATTGAATTTTGTAATTACATATAAATTATATCGCAGAACAATAGTAATAGTTTAATTCAGTCTTTTACCATAGTGTAGTATTAGTAATGTGTATTGTTCTTTGTAAAAATACTAGATTCTAGAAAACCATACTTTTATACAGGGTTACATCAGTTTATAATATTTATATATACTTCTAGCATAACTAGCCATCAGCGAGTCCCCCAGCCATGCTACAGCCATCTGCAACCGAGAGAGCTGGGTACGATGGCCGTCATTTAGCTCAGCCTAGCCAGCAGGGATGTCTGTTAGCTGAATTAACAGAACTGACCATTAGCATTCTCCTCCAAGCACATTGACTTGTCCATTAAAATTTTAGTGGCAGGTCAAAAAGATGAGGAGGTTGGCTTCATGTGTTTCTGAAGAACACCCTCCTAGCCAGGTAACATCATGGGCCTATGGGGAGACTTAGCTAGCAGGTAGAAATAGTGTATATATACGGAAGAGGAAAGAGTAAGTATTTATTTGTTTATTATTATAATAAAAATGAATAATATTTTTAAAAAGTAGTAAGAACTGATTTTTAGATGGATATCGATACATAGTTATCGTCAAGTAGATGGTTTGGCTGCATCAGGAATTTAACAAAACTAAGGGATGGCTGGGGAAATATATTCAAAGTAAGACATTTTGTACTTTCTCAGAACTAATTTCCAAATTGTTTGGAAGCATGTTGGAATTTTATGATTTGGTGATTTGGCTCCATACTGCAGAATTGAGTTGATTTTATTATCAATCTTGAGTCTTCATATGCATTTAATTGATGTGTAAAAATCATGCAAGAACATGAAGTGAACCTCCCACAGACACATCACACAAGTGATGCATGCCAGAAGGAAATTCCCCCTCGTCATCACCAAACCACTCATTGGTTGCTGTGTTATTGTGTGTTATTATGACTTGGACAAAACATTGCTGAATTGTTGTGAATCTTCTTTGAACATTAAAGTTTCCACAGTTTGAGAGGCAGTTGGAAGATAGATGTCATGTTCTACAGCTTATGAGAAAATACACTCATTATGAGAAAATACACCTCATCATGAGGTTATTAAAGGTTAAAGACATTGCCCTGTTGTCTCTTAATTTGTGGTGTCAAAATTAGCACATTAGTAATGAGTAATGTAATAAATCATTAATGTTGCTATTTTTTGAGGCCATTCATGTATTTTGTTAGTTTGACCCTTCAAACTGTTTATGGTTCCACCTATGACTCTGCAACTATAGTTCTCAAATACAGCTTTTAAATGGCAATTTCCATTGATGGATTTCTGTATAAAACCAAAATGAGTTGTTTTTGAATTTGTTCATCACTTAAGTACATCAAGTCAATTATCATTTACAAGCAAACACATCACTGATGTGGCAATATCAGTAATTCAGTAGACAACGCTGGACAGTGAGCTCTTGCGAGAACTATGGATAAATCAAAGAGCAGCAAACTAACAAAAGCATAGCAAAGTGGAATGCTGGATTTCCCTGGAAATAAGATGTGATGTACCATTATCAGAGTGACAATTGCAGAGGAGTTGGAACCTTTGACTATGATTTATACACTCGTTGGTTGAAACATGCAGCCACTGTTGCTCTATAATCACGTGTTGTTAAAGAAAACTAGGAGCTGTAATTGTAAAAAGATGAAATCATGTGATGTGAAAGTATGTGAACCTTGCGTTTAAATGACAAAAGTGTTGTGAATTTTGACTTATTGGAAGTAATAAATACATTTTGCTGAAGCTTATTTTGTCTACTCATAATGAAATTCTCAGCTTTTATAGAAATCTCTTTTAGAGATAAACCTGAGTAAAAACTGTAGCTTTGGTTTCTGTTTCACTTGCAGTCTTCTTCTTATCTGTTTTATAAATGTATTATAATTACATTAATATGCCCTTTGTTCCTAGATTCCTTCATATTGAAAAAAGAACATTACTCAGTTAGTTGACTGTGCATATCTAGAGTGATATGAACAGGGACCTTTTATGTCCACCCCATCACTAAAACCATACTAAAGGAATCTACTCACAGGTCCAATGTACACAGACGTCAACAGACCCCAAGGTTCTGATGTCGGTCTAATCCCACTCCAGAATAAGAACTGAGGAGCCAAGTGAACCATTTTGAATGGCAGTAGAATAGTGTGAATGGAGGAGGATGTTTTATAACAGTATGAATGGAGTAACATTGTAGTGGAGTGTGAATTTAGGATAATATTTTAGAACTGTCTAAACTGGGGCGAACCTAAAAGAATAATGTAAAAAGGCGACAACCTCAGAAGCAAAGGTCAAGAGTTTTCTGATGAAGAACCTCTTCCTCATAGGAGCTGTCTGTGATGAAGCAAGTGCTGGTCAGCATGCGTTCACGGCAGCATGGGGAGCCTCTATCCATGTCGGAACCAGAGATCGTCCGTACTGGAACAGCTGTACATCTGCCCAGAGAGTCCAACAAAGCCACAGACGAGGATCAGTACCAGCCCAGACCCAAACCCACTGTGTTTGTGAGTATAGACAAGACATGGATGGGGAGCAGTAACTATGCTTGTGCGTTGTTATTTGAAGTCATCTTAAACCCTAGTGTATTTGTTCTATGAACATAGTAATTACTGTACTTTTAATCCAGTACAAATCTGCAACATTCGTAATCTGCAAAGTAGTAATTCAGGAGCAGGAAAACCTTCTGTAATCCACTGAACCTGGAGCTCCTTTGCTACTAGTACTCCTGTTCAAATTAACCCCATGGTAATATAATAATAAAACCTGCTAATGGACAATGTCACTACCTGTTTGGCAATTGCAAGGCAAGGCTAATTGCTAAATTTTTTTACTTTGCACAGTTCCTCATGTTCACCACAGGGTTACTGTAATATAAAAGGAAGGAAAAGTATCTTCAAGTATCTTGAAAGCACCTCTTACAGCCCTGTGCAATTTCTGTCTTGTTGCACAGCATTTGTCAAGTTGAATAAGCCCCTTTTTCTAGCCCAAATCTATCTGATCTGGCATTAACAGGAAACAGTTCTGTAGTTTGTTTGTTTGTTTGTTTGTTTATACCCATTTTATTTTAATCTTAACACTCATTTGAACATCCAAGCTATTAAGTTTTGATCAGGGCTGTCTGGGGTAATTTTAGGAAATTACATAACTTCTTCCTTCTGTACAAATCGGCCGGTTAGATCCTATACAGATTCCATCAGAGAACCTTCTCTGATGATTCATTTGTCATTTATTTATTTATTTTAAATATACCGCATGTCCAAATGTTTCCAGATTAGTGAATTCAGCAACTTTAAGGTGTACCCATTGCCGACACATGCATCCAAATATGCACACATTAAGTATAATCTCAATAGAGAAGCATTGCTGACAGAAAGGGATGCTCTGGAGCAGCCACACATAAGCCGATGGTCACCGTGACTAGTCCAAAGCATCCGCTAGAGGGATATAAAGTAAGTAAAGAGCCCTGCTACCGCAGTCTCACTTAAGTGGTATAACTCAGATCAATGGATTCTGGAACTTAACATTAAACAGTACCAATGAGGCAAAAAAATGGTATCGCATTCAAAAAGCTGCAGTCATTCGCTTTGTTGAGATCTTTTTTACTTGTCAAGGAATGCTGCTGATGCAGGATTAATGCTTGATCTTGCTGCTGATTTGTGGTCATATTACACAGTGGTAGCTTATCTGCATATGCATAAAAACTCTTCCCAGAAGAGTAGAGACTGGTACTGTTTCAAAGGGGGATAAACCCCCTTTTAATGCCTTTGATTTGAAGAGAAACATTGGATGAGCAATTTAATTTGTACTCTATTTATTTATTTAAATTAAGAGTATAAAATATTTTGTCATTAATATATTCAAATGGTATCAGATTTGAAAGATGAATATTTGAATAGGAGATCTGGTTGAAAGCCCATTCCTACCACAGACCAGCAACAGTTCAGCATAAAATTGACCACAGACTCACCTTGATAATGTCATGTAACAGATTCTGGAACCTAACATCAAACAGTAGCAATGAGGACGAAATAAATGGCCTCACATTCAAAAAGTTGCAGTCATTTACTTTGTTGAGACCTTTTCTGCATGTGAAGGAATGCTTCTGCTGCAGAACTCTTGCTGGATCTTGCCAATAATTTGTGGTCTTATCTGTACATGCATAAAAAGTAACAAGTACAAGGTGCTCATACATGTCAGCCCATGTTTGCCTATGGCAGGAACCAGCCTGGATTTTATATACCTTATGAAACCTTTGTGCATGAAGGTACAAAGGAACAGCTCAAAATAGTTTGTCTTCTCTTTTCACAGACCAATAAAGAAGTCCCTGAATGGTACAAAAAGCTTAAAGTGAAGCCCAAATGAAGAACAGAGCTTTGATTTATGCATATGTGACAACAAAGACGGCAGTATAAGTGCAACTTACTTCATGACTATGTAGTGTTTTTGTACATTCAATTCTGTACATTATTGTTGACCTGAAATATCAATTTTGTATAATTTTGTGTAAATTAAAAAGGATGTGTTTGACCTATGGGAAAGTGTGATATGTTGTTGATCACAAGTGTCCTGTCAGGTTTGTTGCTGCTGTTTATATTTGTCCTCTTATGAACTATTATTATTATTATTATTATTATTATTATTATTATTATTATTATTATTATTTCTTAGTTTTTTCTAGTGCTAAAGCTTAAAATTGTAGTGCTGAAATATAAAGTTGCTCAAAGTGCCATGTTAATGTTTAGATGACTTTTTATATTGCACACAAACCGTAACAAGAGTTCATTCCGTCCCCTCTTGAGTTGTAAAGCTCCACACAGTGGCGATAAAAATAGATGGAGCCCTGCATACCATAAGATTCAGTCAGGCTCATCTTAATGCTGTACACAAAATGAACCAGAAGAGGAAGGTTTACGTCAGCATCGTGTTGCACGTAACAGAGCTGTAGCTGGTTCATCCATGGGTACTGGTCTTTATACATAATATTATTGTTACTACAATTTGCTGTGCTGGAAGTTTGAAGGTAGATCTACTTTTGAATGTGTAAATAATTACAAACTGGCCAGGAAAAAAAAACAAAGACAAGAAGAAGCAAAAAAAACCTTTTCATATGAATAACTTTTAGTATATCTTCTGCAATAACATCTTATATAGTGCAGTATTTAATACTCTAGATAGTAAAAGATACTTTTACATGTCATACTCAACATTTCGATGAATTTGGCAACAGCAATTCAAGAAAAAATTGTTTTTTTACTGTTTTGAAGTGCGATTGTCATTTTTGAAATGCAAGACCTTTTGGCCTTTTGGAAATTTTATTTAATTACAATTTTAAGCAGTTATTTTAAAATCATCTATGGAGGATCTCCCACCCTGTTGACTTTTTGTATCATTAAAAACGCTGGGTCTCATTCAACAACTGTTTATTTCTGTTCTCTTATTTGATATTTATTCATAGATTCATAGAACAGAATCAGTGCACAGTCAAGAGCACAAAGGTGCAAACAATTGTGTGGTTTAAGAACACGTGATGGATCTAATGTAGACTTTTTCTTAGGACCTTTCGCAAGAATGAAAGTAAGAAAAACCTTGGAGAATTAAGCCCACTGATTCTAAAGATTTCAGAACCTCTATTAAATACAAATTGCTCATTTTTCAGAATAAATTTCTGAGGAGATTACATATGAAGTGATCCTCGAAGGAAACTGAAACAACAGGAGTTTCCAAAACTGGAAAAAATGAGAAAATTAGCCTCCAAACAACCATGCAAGACCTGATAGACCACCGAAACTGACCCCATCAGATAAACAGCAGTCAAAGCTTACATCTGTGCCCCCCTCTTACTTCAGATCGGAATAAATCTCAACAGACCTCAAACATCACTGACTGCTTGGGATTACTTGGATTGTGAGAAGCAGAAAATGCAACCAACTTCTAAGACTGAACTTTGGAGGTATGAAAAAAAAATCCCTGCAGACTTCTCTGGAAAACTAGTTCTGGTTTGGAAAAGTCTAGTGAGTTATCTGTGGAGTTTTCTGTTTCAGTTCTTGCCATGATGCAGAAAAATGAACAACTAATACTTAGTGGTCACCTTTGAATGGACAAATTAAACGAAGTAGTCTGTCGTTTACACAGTACAAGTGCATATAGCTTATATTGATCTCATATTGATCTCTAAATATAATTACATTAAATGAAATAGAGAAAATGTTATCTTGGCACTGGGTGTGCTGACCTACTCCATTAGAACAAACATAAATACAGTAAAAGGAAACAAACTTTCTTGTTTCCAGAATCGTAGCAGAGATCTTGAGAGCTCCAGATACCCACATTTCACTTTGACACCTCCAGCCATTACACAGATGTATTAAAGCCCAGCAGCAGCGCACTTGATTTAACATAATCCACGAAGGATCGATTAGCCAGCCGGGAGTTCAGTAACTACAAATGCACTGGTCTGGTCTGAAGAGGCCAAACAAGCGCATTGCTTACTCCATTAATATTGTTTTTGTTTATTTATAAAGTTTTCTTTTTCTTTCAACAAATCGCGTTGAAATCTTTTGATACCCAGTCATGGAGAACACATCTAGGCTTATAAGGTGAAGCACGAATGGGCGGCACAGCTGAGAGTGTTATTATTTAGCGCTTTATATCTGCTGTGTTGTTCATTTCCATGGGCGCGGATTCCACCCAGGCGGATTATGTGCAGGGAAGCATCCGCTCGGCTCTTCAGCAGGTGCTGGTCTGCGTCGCTGAGGTTTTGGCTTCATTCTCGGTTACAGTAAGAGCTGTTAAAGGCGGAGCAGCTTCACTTTCCCCGCCCATACACTCACTCACTCACTCACTCACACACACACACACACACACACTCACTCACACACGTACATATACATACAAACACGCGCGTGCACACGCTCTCACTCGCTCTCTCGCTCTCTCAGAGTCACGCGCGAGGTGCTGGTCCTCCGATGCGATCCGTGTAGCTCAGTGAGGAGGCAAAAAAGGTCGCGTGGACGCGTTTCATGGCAGCAGCGCTGATCACCGCCACGAGCTCCGCGCTCGCGCCGCCGGGACACGACGAGTTCGCCGTGGAGGATCCCTGCGCCCTGTTTCACTTCGACTGCAAGAGCCCCCAGCCGGACAGGGTGTTGGCCGGCGACTATGCGCAGGTACGCACCCGCTGCTCGCTCGCGAAGCCTTACGGGTCGGTCTCTGTGCTGTCTCGGTGAATTAGCTTTGGCTGGGAAATAGATGCGGAGAAAGGTGTGGCTCATCGGATGCCTCCTGCCTCGTGCCTTGTCTCAGACTCGCCTGCAGGGTCCACCTTGCCCCTGTCCCGTAGAATAAGGCGTGCGCTAGAGCGGACGGGCCTGTTCAGACGAGAGCGGCTGCTAGAGGTGCTGGATCGAGGCTGGGTTTCGGATGCTGGCTTGTCTTTCTCCCCGCGTTTGGGGCGGATGGGTGCCCGCAGTTGCTCCCTTGGCTGCCCCAGCGTCAACAACTGCCCCCTCCCTCACCCCCCCACCGCCACCTTCCGTGCCCGCCCCCGCCCACGCACGTTACTCGCGCCCTGAACTGAAACTTCCCAGTAACGCCGACTCCCTTAATCAGAAAACTTGTGAAAGAGATATGCTGCGTGTCCGGCGAACAGCTGGACGATCTAAATTCAGAAATAGCTGTGTGGTGAGCAGCCGCGCAAAGAGCACTTCAGGAGGGCTGACATTCCGAGTGTCCCCCTTCCCTCCCCTCTCTGACCCTATTTCTCGATCTGTAGTAGTCTAACAGCCCAAGGACCACCAGCCAGCCCGCATTTTTTATCCTGTTCCCTCTCTGAGCACACCTGAGCTGGAAGGTAATCAGGATTGTGGAGCGTTTAGATGTGTTTGTAGTCAGAACAGAACAAAACGTGGGGTCCCAGAGGATTGAGGGACCAGAACCCCCCCTGGTCAGTGGACGCTGGTCAGAATGAATGGCGTTTGATAGCTCTTTGTCAGCTGATTGCGGTTTAATGATAATTGGGTGACATTTATTTGCCAAAGCTGAGTAGTAACCTCCATGTTTTCCACTTGTCAGCAAAGCCTGTTTTGGGGCCCGTGGTATGAGCTCTGTTTTACAGTCCAAGGGGGAATGTGGCAGAGAGCTACTGAAGGCTACTTGATAAATGTTTTGCTGCTGACTGTGCCGCATAACGTAACAGTGGCCCACCGGCTTCATCCGTGCCACTGACATAGTTTAGGCATGATGGTAGACCACACATTGCAAAACATCATGTAGAAGGGCTTTGTCGTCGCATGGATTTTAGGGCAATGTGTCTTGGGTGTTAATATCAGAGATGATGCCTAATTAGGCCTAATTAATTAAGTTGAAGGGTGTTTTAAATGTTTTCCTGTTTGGGGTGTTGTGATGTATTTCATAGATTCATGCATCACCTGCTACCTGCAGTCCTTCAGAAGTAGAGGAGAAAATATTATCAAAGCTTGCATAAGTGGTTTATTATTGCTAAATCATTCCCTGAAACAGATTCAACAAAGGGAATTGATGTTCATTGATCAATTGATGTTCCATGTTTTTCCGTGATCAAATCCTAAGGTCAGGACAGCTTCTTTTTGAGTGAATGAATTGCAGTTGTGTTGGTCTTAGAGAACACACTACTGATGCCTCAGATTTACCCGAGAATTCCCTTGAGTTACCTAGCTCTTGAGCAATAGACATGTAAGTGGCTTCTACGTTTACACATGTACTCTAGGAAGCCTTTCTAAATGTGTTCTTGTACTCTGTGAGTTTGGGCTAAGATAACATGAAGTCCTCTGTCTGTCTTTGCTGATGAGAGCAGTACATGCATTCCACCTGTCATAAAATCATCATTCTATGCTAAGCTTGTCATCTTGAGTATCTGAGAGACTTTGAAAGGAGCGTAAAGCCCTCTGTTTTCTTTCCTCAGGCGAAGCTGGAGATGGACAAATACCTGACACCTCAGCCCCAGGCTTCCCTGCTAGCCAAGAAGGATCAGAGCTTGTCTGTGGTGGACCAGTTATTTGGAGATGACCAGGGCTCCCCTTATAGCATCAACATGAATGTCTACCTGCCTGATATCGCCTACCTACGCAGTGGCCTGTGCCGCCCAGCCCGGTCCTCCATCCACAGCCAAGTCAAAAGCAAGCCAGTGACCTCATCATCTTTCTCTTCTACACTGGACTGTTCCATTAGCACACCTGTCCCGGCTCTGCCGGAGTTCACCAGCATCTTCAGTTCAGCTCCCGGGCCAGGCGTAGGAATGGACGCCTGTGACGCTTCCGGTGGCATATTTGTCAAGCAGGAGATGCCGTCTTTCGAGCTTCCCCAGGATGGCCATCTCTTCCAGCTGCTGAGCTCAGAGCTGGATGACCCCATCCAAGGTGTTTCAGACTCTCATGCCCACACCATGCCATCACAGGTGCCCACCTACCATGACCTGCACTTAGCAGCCACACAGACTGTGGCCAAGCCATACTGCAGCATGCAGGCCACTGGGTATACTCTGGGTCCAGGTCACTTCACTCAAGGCCAGACACAGGTCAAAGCGCCGTATCTTCCACCCTCGCCGCCCACCTCCGAACCTGGTAGCCCGGACAGACAGAAAGAGCTGCTTCAAAACCTGACGCCCCCGCCATCTTATGCTGCCACCATTGCGTCCAAAATGGCTGCCCACACACCCAATCACACCATGCCCACATCCACACGCCCGCCTGCAAATCCTGGAGCTGGAGGCATGCCGGTCCGCTACAACCGCAGGACAAACCCTGACCTGGAGAAGAGGCGAATACACCACTGCGATTTTCCAGGTACAGAACTCTATCGATAGCACTGTGTCCCAAGTAATAAAATGCTTATTTTATCCAGTAACAGCTAACATAAACTGTGTACAGTGACCCTATCTGAGGTTATATAATTTAAGTAATCTGTTGCGAAGCAAAATTTGTGAATCTGCAATGTCTAGTTTTTCCAACTTTGATGAATAATTATTCAGGGTTAAATGACCTTCTGCATCTAATAGATATGGCTGTGCTCCATGTTGTTATTGTTAGTTAGTGTTGTGCTGATGTGCATATCTAGGCTATGGCATTTCAATCCAGGCTGTTTGTGGTCTTTTGGGAATAGATTACACATATACTTTGTCAGTTGGCTTGTCAAATCCTTTACAAATTACATTACAGGACCTCCTCTAGTAAATCTAAGCTTGAGTGGTGTTTATGTTTACCTATTACTTGAGCACTGCTGAGTTCAGGTTCCTGAGGCTTTAAACACAAAAGCAATGAACAAGAATAGAAAGCCTTTTTTCTGCAGCACTTCCTTCACTCAGTCTTTAGTGTTTTGTTTAGGAGCTGTTTCATGTCGAAGTCCACATAATAAATTACAGTCGTTCTCCTACCACTCTCCTCTGCTTCCTCACCAAGACCAATCCACTGTTGAATAATTCAGAGACAGCCAAAGCCTTTTAACCAGGCCTCTGAATTAATGTGAGGGAGTTGACGTCAGCCCCTGATTGTTATTGAATCCTGTTGCATCGAATTGACCGAGCAAATTGTAAAACAGACAAGCCTCACAACGCCATTAATAGTGCATTTACGCTAAGCAGTTCCACGTCTGAAATGCCGCACTCCGCCATTTAGAACCCATCACTGCTTTACTGAGCGGAGGGGGTTTTACAGCTAACGAGATGAGATTGGTTTTAGCCGCTCAAATGGAATGGAAACATTACTGAAACCGAGGAACATGTTGCCACTTAGTTTGTGAATCCACTTCTGAGTTTTTACTGTTATTGTGGTTGTTATTTGGTCTAATGCCCACTGGCCTGTTGTCTTCATTTATATTGTTTCGATCAGTAAAAATAAAGATACAAAATTATCTTCTTTTTTGTTCTTTTGATTGACACAATGACCTTCTGTTTATGTTTCAGGTTGTAAGAAGGTTTACACCAAGTCATCGCATCTGAAAGCTCATCTGAGGACGCACACTGGTAAGTACTCCCCCAATTACAGCCAGTTTTATTTGGGCCTGTCACAGCAGTGGTCGCTCTTTATTTTGGGTCTTTCGGGTCATGTTGCTGGGCAGGAAGGAGCGCTTGGCATGCCCTCGCATTCATTTCTCTTGCACTGCCTGTAAGCTATCCCGTAGCACCGACTCAATATAAGATTCAACAACTTTTTTATGCTCGATGCTTTATTTGTGGCACAGATTAACCAAATGACTCAGTGCCTTGACTCCCCTGCATTGTCTGCTGTCAAAGATCCATGTCTCTGAACATCTGGTGTTGCAAGCGCTGTTGTAAAATCTTGAGGCATTAGAGTAAAATGGACAAACCATGGCCTTGAGCATATGGAGGAAAAACAAATATAGCAATCGCCACTTGTTAGGCTGTTCAGATTTTCGATTTTTCTAGGTATGGATGTTTTTAAGTCACCAAACAAGTCATAAACTGAATTGCCTGGGCCCTCAAGTACTACTATGATAAGATAAGGCTGTCTACTCCTGGCATGGACATGCGGTTGGGTTTGAATCCACTACTAGGAGCGCGTAAATGCTACTCAGACTATGTAGTAACTATCCCTTCTCATTAAGACATTTCAACACTCATGAATGACAACACATGGAATAGCACATATCCACATCCCACACCTTTTGCCATGCTAGTTTCTCCAGGTTTCTCTCATTTATCTCTCCCAATCTTTGTTTTGTTGTTAATGCTGTCATGGCAGCAATATATGCATTCAGGCCTAACAGGAATGGTATTATCCTTGCTACCTCCCTTTAATTCCTGACCATTTGGTAGACCACATATCCACCCCACCAGAGTCTATTATCCAGACTATGCAAACTGGTATAACAGGGAGGACAGCTTTTCTCCTTTTCTCTCTGTGGGTCTTCTCTCTTGCCTGAAAGAGCTTTTACAATGGCTCGATAATCACCTTAGATACACTACAATCCTACCTGTCTCAAGTGAGAAGGGAAGGCCCCCCCAGGCTTGCCATGTGCAGAGGTGGGCTGGCCAAAACAAGTCATTACAAGACTCCCCATTTGGGGCTCCCCTCACCTGTACCCAAGCTCCAGGCTTACACTTTACTTAGCGTTGTGAGCAAACTGGCTTTCAGCTTTTCAGCTTTTAGGCCTACTTACTCATTTCAACTAAATTAGAGCACCCTACTAATCAGCAATGCGATCTAATCAGAGCTGTTGAAAACAGGCTAGTTTTCAGCTGAGATTAAGCAGCAGCTCCTCCTTTCTCAGAATAAACATATCTTCATTTCTCACATTGTACTGTCTACTTAAAAGCATGTTTTACCTGCATGTTTAATGCTGGCACACTGTGGGAATTACCAAACAGACTCCCTTCCAGAAAGAAGACGCTTTTGTCTGGTTTCACTGAACAGGCTTTAAAACACTTGAAACCAACGCTTGGGAAAGACAAACACAGTTTGCCATCGCACTGTTTTCCTATGACAGACTTCTCATTTGATCTTGACAGCCAGCTTTAGCATGCCGCATAGCTTTGTTTTGAATACCATTACCTCGAAGAACATTTTTCTTCCTTTTCTTCTTCTTCTTCTTTTCATTTTCCACTGTAGGTATAATGTGTTGTGTCCACAATACCAGACACATGTATTTGCTGTGGTTACTGATGGAACAAACATAAGGCAAAGCAACTTTACTTCAGTCAACATTTTAACAGTTTTTCTACACTTTTGTAGATGAGGCAGTGGGAGGTATTTTTACAAAGCAGGATTTCTCAGTTAGCAAGTTAACAAGATCTGAAGCTAAAAGTGAAGCCTGTCCAGTAGGGGTGGGTTCAGCAGGGTTCCTGCTACACGGGCCTCAGTTTTTATGTTGAAGAATCCATATCCTTCATTAGCTTTACATGGGTTTATGTAAAAGAAACAGCCATAATACATTTTTACATGACCATTTTCCAAATTCACTTATTTCATAGGATAAAATAGGCAGTTTTTGTCCCTCTGCCTTTAAAACTGATATTGCTGCAGTCAGAACAAAACCTTGTATCTTTTCTTATATTTTATTTACTGACATAATTTAAACATTCCAGCTGCCTTTTATGATGTCTTAAAGTTTCATGATGACTGGATCAGTAGAAATGGTCCACAGTTACTCAGAAAGAAATATTTTCCATTTACTTCCAAAGTTAAGAAAATGTTATGGTATGTAAATGAGTGCTGTTCTCTAATTGGCTGCCCTGTATTGTGCCTCATTCAAAAGCAGTCCAGGCTGAAATCTGCCTCATTGAGCAGAAAATGCCCGGGGTTAAGTTGCTGTATGCTGAATAGGCGAGTTAATTAAAAATTAATTTTTTTCATCACAAAACAATCATTTCAGTGCAGCCTGATTTCATATATGGACATTGATGTTTACAAGGGATATGCCAATCAGAACGTTAAGGCAGATTCTGTTTTCTTTACAGTCAAATTAGCAGATAATTGATTTTATTTACTGATTTTTATTAGGCTTGTACTCTACTATTTGCCAAAGGAACACTGCTGGTATATTATTTGCTTTAATGGTCCAAATGGCATATTAAGTTATTAAATAACATGAATGAAGTGCTGCACTCAAAGCAAGAGGTGACTGCCTGTTTATTACAATTCTTAATGTATAGTTATACTACATCATTTTGATATAGCTGTAGCAGCAGCACTCAAATCCAGGGTTAGTGCACTTACTAACTGACTGCCAATCATGTTTGCAGCACAAATCTGACAATTCTGATCTTTTCCAATTCCAATCATCCAATCCTCTTTAAACTACATCAAATAAATAAATACATAAATAAATAAATAAAAAAATAAGGCAAATACCAGGTAGCCTGTTCAGCTTTACTCAGAAACAAAGTGCTTTGTGGGGTAAAAATGTGCTTCTTGTAGACGTGAGGAAGTGAGTGACTGAGTTTGCTGTTTGTGTTTGTTGTAGGTGAGAAGCCGTACAGGTGCACGTGGGAGGGATGCGACTGGCGCTTTGCGCGCTCCGACGAGCTCACGCGTCACTTCCGGAAACACACGGGCGCCAAGCCTTTCCAGTGCGGCGTGTGCAGCCGCAGCTTCTCACGCTCAGACCACCTCGCCCTGCACATGAAGAGACATCAGAACTAAACAACATGTTTCTGTATGACAATACTGTACACACACTGACAATCATAATATGTACTTACACACAGACCTGCGCTCACACACCCTGTATAGACACACACACACACACACACACACACACACACACAATGCTAATCGCGCACTTGAAGAGACACTAGAACAAAACACACATTTTGTAGTCTATTTCGACGACCCTTCTTAAGTATTTAGGGTGATTCTTTCCCTTTGACTTGTCCTCACAGTTTGAACAACCTTTGACTTTCTCACTTCATTAGTCCAACCTGGCTCCCTGCTATGCAAACACTTTGAAATGCGTAAAGGTGCAGAGGGGTTCTGCAAGCCCCACATAGACACCACATAACTCACCACCCAACTCTTAAAGTAGCAATTTGTTTTCACTATTTGACGAGATGGTCTGTGGCCATGACTATTGAAATGCCATTTCGGAAGGATTTGCAGTGGCGAAAGTCATCCAGTTATTCTTTTTATCAACTAACTGCATCTAATTTATCTTTAGACTTTTATCCTATATTAACCCATTGGTATCCAACAGCTAAATTTAGTCTGATTTGGAAAAATGCCATATAATTTGTCCAGAGTGGTCAAAATTGAAATGAATGAATTGTTCTGATTGGTTGCCCTGTATTGTGCCTTATTCATGTGCAGTCCAGGATGAAATAATCCTTATAACTTGGGTGGGGCTAAATACTGCAGGCTGAATAGGTGGATACATGTAAAATCATTGTGACAGAATTTTTTATACTTTTATTCACAGTCAAAACAGGATTTAGTGTTGTTTTAGTAAGAACTGCCAGTCCAATGTGACCAAAAGACTTTAATATGATGAATTAAGTGTTAAAATCTGTTAGATATAGGGTTAAATAATTTGTAAAATATCTAGGGATGCACAATGATATCGGTGTTGGCAGATATTCATTTTAAAATATCATCATCACACAGATGTCAGATTATGTCTTAGATTTGACCAATTTATAAAAACAATATTTGATGTTGCATTTATTGCACAAAACTTTTAACAGACATCGGGTTACTGTGGTAAAATATCTGCATTTTGTTAGTTTTATGGCATTTCTAGAGCTATAGAAATATATTTTTCCCCATAATGTTTGTCCCAATATCCACTTTTCAGAAATGTTTATGTATTGGCATCAGCTTCGGTACATTTGTTCTTAAAAATATTGCATTTCAACATTAGCCCACAAATCTCATATTGGTTTATCCCTAAAAAATCTCCCGATTTTTGCTTAGAAATTTTAAGCAGCACTATGTAAGATTTTATTTGTTAACATTGTAGCTTTAGACAGTGAAGAGGAGAAAACATGCTACAAAAAAGAAGCTTAGTTGCCCTAAATAGGAATTTAAAGTTTCAATAGGAATTTTAAAGTCAGAGCCATTGGGTCACATTTTCAAGCTCAAAAAGAAGCTTTGACTCCATATCTAAGTCTTAAATGCAAAATGAACAATAAACTGGTGAAGATATGATGACAAAAGTACATAATTCACTTGCATCCTCAGAAGACACTTCCTTCACAAAGTTTTGACTAAACATAAATTCTTCATTTTTCCATAAGATCTTTAACACACCTATGTTAGATAGAGTCCATCTTCCTTCAGCTCACTGCTAACAAAACTGCTATGCCTTGTTTTTCTGATTGAAAATTTCTGCACAAAAAAGCTAGTACAATTTCAAACGTCTAGAACTGGAATTAAACAAAGACTTTTGTTGAGTCTTTAATATCTGTAAAGCTCGAAACAACATAAACTGTAAACTATAAATTGAACTACTTTATTTTGCACCTCAGTTAGACTGGAAATGGCTATGAGCATCACTGGATCGAATACTGTTCAAACTGGACTTGAGTGTAAATCTAATCCCTCCATTTGTGTGAGCCACGCTCTCCGATTGTACAGGATGACATATTTATAGCTTTCAAAAAGGGACGTTAATGTACCGCTACTGAACTGCAATTACGTCCTGAATTATTGAACGGCTGCATATAAAAGGAATGAGGGGAATATTAAAGGGATTCAGACAGCTGTATGATTTGTACAGACCTCTTAACACACACACACACACACACACACACACACACACACACACACACACACACACACACACACTCGCATGCATGGCAGCCATTTGGTCATTGAAGCATTAGCTTGAATGTATAAGACTGCGCGAACACAACTGGAACACATTTCATCTTCAAGTGCCTTCTGGGGTTTTCGTTCCATGCCACATACTAAAGAGAGTACATCTTAATAGGACAAAAAAAAGAAAAAAAAAAAGAACAAAACAATAAATCAGCCCTACGATGTTTACTCTAACGGCAGGTATTGATTCAGTAGCTAGTATTGGTTCACTATTATTAGATTTTGATTACCAATTACATTCATTCGGCTACCTTTAAAAATGTGGTGCAGCAGTCGTAAGGCTATGTGACACATAAATCTCTAATGTCTCTAATGACAGAAATCTGCATAAACATTTAAAATGATAAACATCAGCTTTTGTCAATTTTCACCGTTCACCTCAGCAAGGTTTAGGTCGGTGTCATGTAGCCTTATGAGTGTTACCAAAATGCTTTCAAAGGAGCTGAATTGTCACCTGGTTCTTCCTGTAAAATTAACTTATTTATTGCAAAAGCTTCATGAAGTGAAATTTGACAAATGGGACTTTTTGTGTAACTGAACTGCCTTAATGTAAATACCATTTATTGTAAATATTATTTTGATTGATTTATTTTTGTTGCTTTTTGTTTTTTATGAAATGGAGGGGCACCAACATATTACTCTGCGTCTTTGCAGTGTGTCTATATTTTTGTTGTTTCGAATATTTTTTATTTTGTACTTATTTTGTAGATTCCCAAATGATATTTCTAAATTGGTTGTCTTCGGGACAAAAGTTGTTTTTCTGCCAACTGAATGAAACAAAACCTAATAAAATCAACATGACATTTTGTCCAGTAGTTTTTCATGTTCATTCTGTTTTACCTCTCGGACTGTTGACATGCTTTTACTCTTATCATTCTGGAAAATAAAGGTTCTTAAGTGGTTCTTGGAACTGGTGGAACCATGGTATGGTTCAACACCCAGAGTTCTTTTAGCATAAACACTTTTTGTTTCCTAAAAACCTGTTTAAAAAAAATAATTGTGAGTATGAAGAACCTTAAAGGTTTTCTATGAATTTAACAGTAAACATTAAACTTAGAGTTCTTCATACTTTCCTATCTCTTTTACAAAAAAAGGATTTTCTAAAAAAAACACACATTGAAAGGTTCTTTAGGGAACCAAAGGTGCAATGCATAAAAAACTTTAATTTTTTTAATATGTTCTGCACATTTGCACATCCCATTTCTAAATATAGTTCTGTAAAGAACTGTCCATTGAATTCTTTAGGTAACCAAAACTGGTACTTCTATAGTATTGCATAAAGAACCCCTTCTAGTACCTTTATTTTAAGGATTATCTATAACCTAAATACATATAATGTATAACCTTTTTCCTGACTTACTTGAAGGAACATTCCATCCAAAACGAACAGCTCTTTAGGAAAACAGAACCGGTTCTTTTATGGCATTGCATAAAGATGTACAAAAAACCCTCCTGTCTTTGTTTATGGCAGGTTCCATCCAAAACATTTTGTGTCATGTACCGAGTACTGTGCTATTAAAATGATCTGGAGAACTTTTTAACTTATTAACCTCTTGAAATTCATCATTGGTCTTCAGCCTGAGCTATGAAGATCGGCTGTAGCTTCACAATCTCCCAAACACTTCTGCAGCGGTGCCGCTCACTACTAAGAACTGACATTTGCTTTACTGCCTGTTGCATAGGCCCGAGGAAATAAAAACATGGTGCTGACGGTTTTCACAAATTAAAAGTCATAACGTTCCCACATATAAAGAATTGGATTAACTCTTTATGTCACAACTGTAGTCAAAACAAGACTTACCACAATGCAAGTGAATGCCTGGTTTGCAAAAGAAAGGTCACTTAAATAATGACATTTATACGCTGGTGCAACCTGTATAGTTGCATTTGTATTCAAAGCAAGGCTTTCATTTTACTGGTTAACCCTTGCAGGTTGATCTCATCTGAATTAAACTGCCTCATAAAGAGCGGAGTGAGGTCAGCTACCAATAATTACAAGCCTTCTCTCCTAAACATCTCCATACCTCCACAGGTATGTCATCTGGACCAACTGCCTTTCCATTGTTCATCCTTTTTAAACCACTATCAATAACACAATTTACAAATGTAAGTTATGATTGTACTGTGCATAGCATAAGTCAAATGTCAACAAAATCTAGAAATGCCACCGACTTCTCTGGGCTCAAGCTCATCTGAAATGGACTGATGCACAATGAAAATGTGTATTGTGGTCTGATGAGTCTACCTTCTAGATGGAAATTATGGAAATAATGGGCATTGTGTTTCTCAGATCAAATTAAAGGACAGTCTAGATTGTTACTAGCATAAAGTTTAAAAGTCAGGGTCTGTCATGGTATGGAGTGTATTATTAGGCAGCTTGAATTTTTGTGAAGGCACCATTAATGCTGAACACATTTTGAGCAACATATTCTGCCTTCTAGACGACATCTTTTTCAGAAGGTTCATGCTTATTTCAAGGTGACAACACGAAGTCATATTCTCCATAGCCTGACTTTGTAAACACAGAGTGTGGGTGCTAGAATGGCCTGCCTGCAGTCCAGAACTGTCTCCATTTAAAAACATGTGGCACATTATTAAGCTCAAAATACAACAATGTAGGCCTTATACGATTGCACTGCTGAAGACATATGTAACAGAATGATAGCAAAAAAAAATCTTTTCAAAAATAGATCAGTTTGTGTCTGCAGTTTCCACATGATTATGAAGTGTTGTTAAAAGGTCATGTAACACAGTTGTAAATATACTTTTGTCCCATCTGTTTTGGAACATGCTGCAGGTATCATATTTGGAATGAGCAAATATTTGCAAAAAACAATGATGTTCAAAAGGTAAACATCAAATATTGTGTTTTGTGCCATTAATTAATTTAATACTGAACAAACACAATTTACTAATTACTGCTTTATTGGATGGTGCTCCATCACTCCATAGAACTTCTCCACAGCCTAGTGCTTGGGGGCTCCATACCCCTCTAGCCAGTGCTTGGTATTGGGCATATCAGTGCTTTTCTAAGGAGATTATAAAAGCTTGGTGTACAACTGACCACAGGGGTCAGCAATGGGTGCACTTTAACGTTCATTAGAAGTGGCGTCTGGATTCTTTTGGACATATAGAACAAAGCAAAAGTATTGGCATAAAATTTACTAGAGCAGAAGTGGTTGTGCTTTAGAGACCACTCAGCTCTGACTACATAGAGTTAGACGCTTATCTGGTTCTCACAAATTAAAAGTCATACTGTTCCTACATGGACTAACAAGACTAACTCTTTGTCACACCTGTCATCAAACCAAGACTTACCACAATGAAAGTGAATGCCTGGTTTGCAAACGAAAGGTACTTAAATAATGACATTTATAAGCTGGTACAACCTGTATAGTTGCATTTGTATTCAAAGCAACGTTTTCATTTTACTGGTTAACCCTTGCAGGTTGATCTCATCTGAACAACAAAACTGGCCTACTACCATGGTAATTGAGTGTGATTCTGTTGTTACAGAAGCAAATGTTTCATTTCCATTGAATGGGACTTTAAATAAAACATACACTGAATGTCGGAAAGTTGGTAGATACCTGCTTATTAGATGTGTTTTCCAGAATCAAAGGTAATAAAATAGGGACCACTCTTTGTTGCACTAACAACCTCTATTCTTCTGGTAATCCTTTACATTACATGTTGGAACACTGCTGCGAGAATTTGATTGCATTCAATTGCAAAACCTTTAGTGAGGTCAGCTACCAATAATTACAAACCCAATTCCAAAAAGGTTTGTCATGCATTTGATCTATATTTGAATGAAAATGTACAGAGATCACAGTTTTTTTGTAAATTTCTGCTCATTCTGACACTTATGCCTGCAGCAGGTTGTAAAAAGTTGAATCAGGGCAATCTAAAACTAGGATCATTGTGAAATGTTCAAAAACATATTAAAAAGATCATGCAATCAACTTTTTTTGGATTGACCTCAAGGGTCAGCAATGGGTACACTTCAAAGTTAATTAGAAGTAGTGCCTGGATTCTTTTGGACATAAAGTCCAAAACTCCTAGAGAACATAGTCAGTTTAAGTAGTCGCTGGCAAATTTGCCTTTAGAACTATTAAAAAAATGAATGCACTGGAGCATCACTAGCATACATCAACCAATAATACAAAATTACTCAATATTTAATGTGTGGACTAGACAATAACAGCACTTCCACAGAGACATGGATTGCATCTGGCCTTGTCTGATCAGATCTGAAGAGGGTTTATTTGCTCATAGAATTCATGCACACAAGCTTTTCAAAACCACTATTGACATTCAGTTATCATCACTGCAAATCTGACTGCTGTAGTGGAAAATCTCTCTGCTGATGGGCTTTGACCAAAGAGTCTACTTGGAATATATGCAATAAAACTGGATAGTTTCAGTTTTCAGTTTTAAAATCTGATGTTTTGAAGCCAGTGATTTTATCACAGTTATGGAGTTTTGTTAAGCATGACAAGAAACATTGTGACACACAGTCTCAAGTGGCTTGTTGCTTTTATAAAAGGGTGTCAAAATACATTCTGATAAAATCATTGGTAAACCATGACTAGAGCTACGCCTTCAGTTTGGGCCACAAATGTCAAAATGTATGCAGGCCAAGCTTATTGTCATTTTTGGCATTTCTAAATGAAATGTAAACATTTGAAGTGGTGTATCTAGGACTAGAAGACCTAAAATGAAGTTTTCTCATAAAAGTGGTCCCTTCCATTTTATATCAAAGAGTGATTGGTTGATTGCACTGTTGGTCTCTTATTATGTTGACACATGAGTCCTTCAGTCCTGCAACTAAAGTCTAAACCAGTGAGAGAGCTCACTTTGCAAAATCCTAATGGGATCATTTCTTGTCATTCGTTGTTTCAAAAAAGTAACCCTGTTGTTTTGAACTAAAACTTCCCAAAACTCCTAACACTACATCCGTTATCCTCTGTAAGATGATTAAACTGTAAATTAGCTCGAGAAAAGAACGTCTGCAAAATGAAAGATCTCATCATGGATCTCATTATTTAGCTTGTTGACCAAAGCATTTTGTTAAAAGACTTTTTATTGTGATTCATTTTAATAATATATTCTATTACTTATTAAAACACTGCAGGAATCTGTAAATGATCTTATGAACTGATTTGTATGTTTGAGATGAATTAACTTGAAAGCCTTTTAAACCCTTATGAAAAAAGACATTTCAGAACAACTTTACTTATTTCAAGAATGATTAAGATTATAAAGCTTAAAGCTTGTAAACATCTGTGCAATTAAATTCTTGAAATGTCTTAAAAATGTTAGTTCGCTAAAAAAACATTATTATTACATTTTAAGAATTCTGCAGAATTGCTTTATTTATCTAATAGGATAATTTATACAAGGTTTCTAAAAACTAGCTGATTGATCAAATGAGTCTAGTCTGTTCGTCTTTGAATAAAAAAGTAAGCTCTGTTGTTCATTTTTTCACAATTTTCTGCCTTGTTGTGATTTCATGTATTTTGTCATATTGCTTTATCATGTGTTATAAAACACTACATCACAAGACACAGGAGGGTGCATTATATATTTTACTATGCATATTTTCAAAGTTTTTTTTTCTTCACTGTGTTCTGGGCTTAAAATACCGCTTAACCCAAAACCTACATTCTGTGGATTATCTGTCTGGATAATTTTTGGTTTTATAACTCAATGGTTTAATTTACATATATGGTCCACATATCATAACAATCAGCAGAACTCACCCTGTCCAACTCACTCAGCTGCAGCAAAGCATCAGTGAGGAATCCAGCTCAAAAATGACCCAAAATCCACTCCTTATCGTGATGTCAGTGTTTATTCTTTTATTACACACTGTCTTTTTGTCCTGTAACCAGGTGTAGCCCATAAACCAGAGCACTTTAATTCATCAGGGCATTGAAAAGTAAAGGTCCTCCATTTACTCATAAAAAGCATTTTTACTATTATTTATTCGCAAAGAATTAATTTTGTTAGCATTTACATCTGAAATGATGACATATATCAGTGTTCCCGGCTTTTGGCATCTGGGACAGTCATGAGCTGGAGGTAAGGGAACCAGCCTTCGATCCCCTGAGCTGACAGGACGTGACTGAGTGACTGAGGTGCCCTTGAGCAAGGCCCCCAACTGCTCCCTGGGCGCTATGGCTAGGGCTGCCCACTGTTACAGGCAAGTGTGCTCACTGCCCCTAGTGTGTCTTCACTAGTGTGGATGTAGTGTTTCACTGCACGGATGGGTTAGATTGTGGAGGTGAAATTTCCCCATTGTGGGACTAATAACGGTCACTTGATCTTTATCCTAGGATCTCCTGAAGATAACAACAAATGGCATGTGTGACAGTCTCATGTAAATACTTTGTTGTCGTGATAAAAATCTGTAGTAAAAAATCTGAAAAAGTGATGCAAAGTAGTTTAGAGTTATAAAGTGGTAAACTGTGATAAAATCACAGTAATGTCCAGCTGCTTGTGGCTTTCTGCTTGATTCTCCCTCATCTCTCAAGTTGTTCAAGAGATTTCTTCCCCCATCAATTTTACTGTTTCCAAATTGGAACTGGAACTTGTCATTATGTTCTGTCTTCGGAATGCTAATTTTCCGTCATGTTCCATCACGTTCCACTGAGGCGCATGCTTTCTTCTGTCTCGTGTGGATGGACCTTGTTTGCTGATTGCACTATTTGCTTTATGAGGCTTCGGTGCTCTCTCTCGGGGTGCAACTGAATTACAAGCTGCCAAAACGTTACGGACCCCTGTGAGCAGAGAAACAATACTCCTTTTGATATGAGATCAGGAAACGCCATGAAGGAAAATAAATGCTTTCATCGCTCTGAAAGAGAAGGGGAATTTCTCCCTCTCTGCTACATATGTTCTTGGTTTGATTCTCAGGACTAACCTCAGCCCCTGTCCCTAATAGACTTCAGATGTCAAAGGCAGGCAAACAATGGAGGCTCCATTGGAACCTATCAGGAGGTTCTTCAAGGTTCCTCTTGGGCATTCCTCCTACAGGTCTTCTGCTCTCTTCCCTCCCTCTCCTTTTTTTCTTCTTCTTCTTCCTCCCCCTTTTTGTACATGGGGGTTTTAGACCCCCAGGGAGAACATTATTGCTCTAATGTTGAGGGCCCCTACCTCTTCTCCCCACTCCTCAGCTCTAGAACGAGACTTGTTGCACTTTCTCATAACCTGGCCCAGTCGGATCAATACAAAAGAGCACCGCTTTGCCACGGCAGAACAAAAGCCAGACCCAGAGCACGTTTCAGAGGAAGGAGTTTATTTGTCAGAAGAATTTGTGTGTTATGGAATGGCTTGTGAACTGAAGAAAGGGATAATAGAGTTACATGAACTTGCTTTGCACACATTACCTTTACATTCAGCTATACAGGCCTCGTCAGTTCCAGTCAGTCTTTTTACACAGTCTGCTGCCATGCTTTCTCAGATTTTATATTAAGTAAATCAATCCCAAAGTGCTAAAAAAATAGCCATAATTTTCATAACAATATTATTGTACAGTGGACGCTTAAGCATTACAACAGAAAAGGGAGTGTGTTATCGCAAATCATTTAATGGCTGTGATCCAGCTCACTGAAAGTGAATACTACAGATAATCACAGCTGTGATGTTATTTGTAATAACACGTGACCTTGAGTGTTCTAGTAAAATAGATAGTAAAGTTGGTTTTGTAGTGGACACTCATTAGATATTCAGGTTTCTGTCCTTGATTTTTCATGAAATAAATGTCAAGAAATCATCAAGTCTACATTTTTCCACTCTCCAAAGTACAATCAAAAGGGCCTATATTTATTAGATTTGCCTGAACATGTTTGAGGTATACTTTATCACTTTAGTCATGAACATGGATGACTTTCTAAATTTTATTTATTAATGTAGTAAGTTAAAAGAAGGCACAATCAAATAGAAGAGAGCGTCTTCCTTTAAGGCCGCTAGAAACCTCAGTTAAAGGGAGCCATTCTCGTTACTGGTGATTTAATTTGTCCTCTGGTCTTTGGGTCTATATTATGCACTTTTTAGACAGTTGCTCAAATGACCAAAGCATTGGTGATCTACGTTTCCAACCCGTTATGTTCAGCAAAATTGAATGGTCATTTTTGAAATATATTTGGTTGTAGTTTGTTCTCCGTCTTTCAGGAGGGAGAAAGTGTAGCTTTGATTCTTTTTGGATGTTTAATTAAATCTAATGAGAAACTGAGAGGAGAAAGTCGAATATCCAACCAACATCCAGTATAAAACCAACCGTACCACAGTGACACAGATAGAGCCATGAATGAGTCACAATATCAGGTTCAGCCCATTTTTTTCAGTACTTGCTAGATTAATCTAAATGATATTTTGTTCCAGTCAGTTTGCAAAACATTTCACAACCCAGCTAGTTTGCTAAATTGTATTCTGATCAATTCTCTCTAATTCCTGTTTTTTTGGTTGTTCCATAATCACATCACACTCCAAAATATCACAAAAAACAGCACAGCTAGAACCATTTTCCCTCTGATCTAACTGTGGTATGATACAAAATAAAGCTAGAAAGCTTTGACTTCAAACTCAAAAGAAGAAAACTGAGCCGTTCACATCACATACGTTTTGTTTTCATTCCGTGGTCATCTTACAGTCACATAAACTGACCAACCCACAGCAGTTTGGAAGCTTTTGGAGAGAAAGTGTCAACTGATGAGCATGCAGCTTCTCTTTCCAACATTAACCCTCAATTACAACACTTCCTCATTCACATAATTCTTTGTGTTCATGAATCATGCAAAACCAAAACAGGAACACCCTGGTTATTTTGGTTGACTGAACAAGCAGTTCTGCTTCAATGTTTACTGTCTCTGCTGCCCCTTAGGCAGGTTGTCCTATTCTAAGCTGTATTCTACTCTCAGATTTGGTTCTACAAGGAACTCTTCTCATCGTTTCTTTCTGTAAGTTTGTTAAGACACTTTGATGGTCTGCTTGAAGTTTGGCTTTGCCTCCTGTAGAATCATGAACACTAAAGAAAGGGAGAATAAAGTCTAACATGAACTTTCTTTGTGCTTATTAAAGTGAAATTCCACCGATTGTTCAAATATATCTACATGAGTATAAGTTGTAAACAAAGTCATTGTGGTTTGATGTGAAATGCTCTGTTCTAAGAAACTTGCTAAGTCAGGGTTGTTCACAGTGGTGGTGATAGGAACCAGACGTCTTTAATGCCTCTTAAAGCTCCATCAGAGAAAACTGGTGTAGTATAGTTTGTATAGTACAACCCTATTTCCAAAAAAGTTGGGATGAAATCTATTGTTTTTTGAAAAATGTATAGCCATTTTGAATCTGATGGCAGCAGCATGTTCCAAAAAAACAATTGGGACATGGCCAACAAAGCTGGTAAAATGATGTAATGTGTAAAAAACACCTGAAGGTTAATTGGCAGTAACAGGTCAGTAACATCACTGAGTAAAAAAAGATCATCCCAGAGAGTCTGAGAGTGGTTCTCCAATCTGTGAAACATGGTGTGGGCAAATAGTGCAACAGTTCAAGAATAAAATAGCAAAGATTTCATCTATGATGCATAATATCATAAAAATATTCAGTGAATCCAGAGAAATCTCTGTATGCAAGGGCCAAGGCCAAAAAGCAGCACTGGGTAGCCAAGATCTTGGGCCCTCACACAGCAATGTATTACAAATAGACATGATTCTGTAGTGGAAATCATTGCACAGTCCCAGGAACACTTATGAAAACCACTGTCTGTGAACAGAATTCATCACTGCATCCATACATGCAAGTTAAAACTGCTATGCAAAGAAGAAATCAGATATAAACAGGATTCAGAAATGCTGCCACCTTCTCTGGGCCTGAGCTAATTTAAAATGCACTGAAGTGATGGGGGAAAGTGTTCTGTGGTCTGATGAATCAACCTCCGGGCTAAATACAATTGGGCTTCTTATTAGCACAATTAGTTTTAGTGTCCATGGTATTGGTGACTGGCACATCTGTAAAGGCACTATTAATGCTGAAAGATATTTACAGGTTTTGGCAGCATATGTTACCTTTTAGACGACATCTTCTTCAACAAAGGCCTTGCTTATTTGAGCAAGATAATGTAAAACTACATCCTACACATATTACAACACATGGCATTTTATGAAACAATAAATACAACAAAAGAGACCCTGAACTGTTGATCAGATTAAATCCTGTATCAAGCAAGAATGTGAAAACATTTCACTTTCATATCTAATGCAGTCTGTTTCCTCAGTTCTCAAATTCTTACAGAGTGTTATTAAAAGAAGAGGTGATGCAGCACAGTGCCCCCATCCCAACTTTGTTAGAATGTGTTGCTGCCATCAAATTGAAAATGGGCATATATTTTTCAAAAAAACAATAAAATCTCTCAGTTTTTGTACTGTTTTCAAATAAACATAGGGTTTAAATGATTTGCACATCATTGCATTTTGTTTTCATTTACATTTTGCACAGCATCACAACTCTTTTGGAAATGGGGTTGTAAATAAAATGGCTGTATTGTGGCTTTAACAAATTAGAAAGTCTGAGAAACATTGCACTTTAAAGGTGAATGCTCTTTTGTTGAACAGGCCATAAGAGAGAACCACCACGCACAGCTGGTGAAATGGCAGAGAGTGCAGGCAGGTCATTTCTAGCCATGTACTTTCTCCCGACAAAAGGCAGTAATGCTGCATAAACTACCCACAGCCCAGCACAGAATGGCATAAACAACACATGTGCACTTCATTAAGCTAACAACAAGTTATTTACAATAAACGCCTCTCGTACCGCAAACACAGTACCCCTCTTTGCACTGCCGCTCTGCATGGCCCTTGGTTCCTATCAACATCACTATAAAGAAATCTGAGTCTGTAAGTTTCTCTAGAATGTATTATTTCACATCAAGCCACTCTGAGTGACTTTATCTCAATGTTTGAATTTTGCAGAAAGTTTTAAAAATTGGTGGAATTCGTCTTTAAGCCTTTATTGCTACACTACATGGACAAAAGTATTGGGACACCCCTTCTTTTTATTGAGTTCAAATGTTTTAGCCACATTATATGTTAATAGCTAGATAAAATTAAGCACATAGCCAGGCAGTCTCAATAGACCCTGCAGCAAAAGGCCCATACTGATGAGCTCAGTGACTTTAAATGTCGCACTGTCAGCACTCTCATAGGGTGCCACTTCTGTCACAAGTCAGTTTGTGAAATTTCTGTCCTGCTACATCTGCCCCTGTCAAATGTAAGAGCTATAACTGTAAAATGGAAGCAACAACAGCTTAGCCACAAAGCAGTACACCACGCAAACTCACAGAGTGAGACTGCTGAGTGCTGAAGTGCACAGTGCCTATCCGCTGTTGAATCACTAACAAATTCCATGGTCGAGCAGCTATACACAAGCCTAAGATTAAAATGCATAACGTCAAACCATGGATGGAGGTGTGTAAAGCACGCCACCACTTGACTCTGGAGCAGTGGAAACGCATTCTGTGGCGAGATAAATCACTCTTCTCTATATGGCAGTTTGATGGATGAGTCTGGGTTTGGCAAATGCCAGGAGAACATCACCTACCTGACTGTATTGTGCCAAGTGTACAGTTTGGTACCCCAAGATAATATCATGGGGTTGTTTTTCAGGGGTTGACCTAGACCACTTAGTTCCAGTGAATGGAAATTTTAATGCTCCAGCACATCAAGCCAATTTGGATAATTGTATTCTTCAGTTTGGAAAGGTTTGGGACAGGCCCATTTCTGTTCCAGCATAACCGAACCCTGGTGCACAAATCAAGAGCCCTGACCTCAAGTCCACTGAACATCTTTGGGATGAACAAGAATGGAGATTGTGAGCTAGGCCCTCTCATCCAACATCAGTTTCTGACCTCACAAATGCTCTTCTGGATAAAAGGAACAGAAATTCCCACAGACACACTGCAAAATCATGTAGAAAACTTCCCAGAAGAGTGGAAGCTGCCGTAGTACCTATGGATTTAGAATAAGACATCATAAAATCTCCTGTTGGTGTAATGTGTAGGTGTCCCGATACTTTTGTCCATATAGTGTATATTACTTAAATGTATTTCTGTGATTTCACCATTAATTATATAGTTTGTTAAATAATGAATTATTTTTGCAATTGATTTACATTCTGACCTTTTCTAACATTTATCAATATCAAATGAAAAAAACATGCCAAAAATGTTTTTTTTTCCAAAATGACTGTGTCTTTACAACTTTTTATTAAATTCAAACCATAATAAAACATTTCCTCTTATACATGCACATTTTTAGAATCTACATTTTTGATAGAATTTCTCCTGTTGTTCCAGTGAGCTATGATTAAGAAATTATTCATGTCAAATTACACCAGACTTTTGTTATTGCTTTGACTTCTACATGTTGACTTTACATCATAACTCTTTCACTGCAAGCCAATTTAAGCATAGAAACAACTAGGTTGCAGGGTTAAGTTACTCTACTCATTCTTTCTTTCTGAACATGTGAAGGCAGTGTTTGACTTTTGAGGTGTTGACTACTTTAGATTTGGCTTTGCTTCCTCACTAAGTAAGTTAAGCGATGGAGCTACTGGCTTATGGAGAAGATTAATAACAATTACTGTCACATCTGGGCTTCTGGCCCCGGGCCGGTGCTCCATGCTGCTTTCGGTGCGATTTTTCCAGGGTAGCTTTACAGACCACCCACGTACTAGCACAACACGGGCCATTTGTGGAGGAGGGAGCTGCTCTCCCCGCGCTGTGGAAACACAACAGGTCGGGAGTGAGCACTGCGCAGCCGGAGCTTATGGTTCCAATCATGGCCTTAATGTCTTAATGGACAAATTTCAAACGGGGACTTTCCCCTTTTAAACATCAGCTGCGTTTGCTTCTGAAGGGGCAGGGGGGTTGGAAGGAAGTTAAATATTGTTAGATATATGTGGGAGTAACTTCCATTCATGATGAGCTGAGGTCAGCTTTGTGATTCCTGATACAGTCTTAAAAATTAAAGTGCCTGAAGGGTTCTTTGGAGTGACGCCATAGAAAAACCAACTTTGGTTTCCTTGAGTGGTTCTTTAAAGAATAATTTCTATAAATTAGTTTTGATAGTTTTAAGAACCTTCTTAAAGGTTGAAGAAGTTTCACATAGAAGGACCTGTACCAAGCAAAGGTATAATGCCTATAAATAATGGTAAAAAGAGTGATATTAAAATGAATCTACATACTCTTACATGTCCATGGAATAAACTTCCATTTATACTGGTGTGAGGTCAGTTTTGTAGCTCCATTTGGTTTAACAAATGGGAAAATAAAACTTCTACCTGGCAACTTCTACCCTAAACATTAGAAGATGATGGCACTTGCTTGGCAGGCCTGAATGCAAACCAAAGCCCCCCCAGAAGGCATTTAGGACTTTGGGAGGCTACACGTGTATGTGTTAAATACAGGCTGATTCATTTGTGATTCACTGGGAGCTGGGCTTCGTGATTCAGCCTCTTCACACTTTCACACCCGCATGTTAGGAAAACAAAATGGCTCATGGGTCACAATGAGTTAGCGCGGCGAGGTTGTTCCATGACTATGACAATGAGAGGCTTAATGTCTAGGTTAGAAGGACCTAATGAGAAAGTTCACCTTTTTTTGTTATATATTCCTTTTGATTACTTAATTCATGAGTAATTAATGAATCAGCATAAGAGTATTCCCAGAGATTAGTTGTAGGCTGCTAATATAAAGCAAGTGTATAAGGCCAAAATGCAGCCTAAACCTTAGACTAGCTCACTCCCATTACAAGACAAGAAAGTAATTTGGTTGAAGTAGTGCCCAGTAAGCTTGTCTCCAGCACATGCTGTTGGGCAGCTGAACATTTGTGTTTGTGAAAGTTACACAAAGCTTTCCTTTAATTTAAGATCCATAGGCAGTTGAATATTCCAAATATCTTATTTAAACACATTTTTGGTAGTGAGGCCAACATGATTAGTGTAGAGAGGACTAGTAGGGGCTATATTATAGCACCACTGAGGCAATTTAGGGTAATTGCCTTGCTTAGGGGTGCATCAGTTAGGGGAACCTCCAGGACAAATCAAGTCAAAGTCAATACCAAGATCAGATTAAACAGAGTCAAGACCTGAACCAGTGCAAACAGAGTCAAGATCGAGACTAGGTCAAACAGAATTAGAGTCATAATCAAGTCCAGAATAAACAGAGTCAAGACCAAGACTAGAACAAATTGAGTTAAAGTCAAGATTGACACCAAGACAAATTGAGTCCAAGTACAAGTCAAGTGCCTAGAAATTCTATCCATAAAAATTATGAATAGAATCGGTGACAAAGGGCAGCCCTGACGGAGTCCAACTCTCACTGGGAACGAGTCTGACTTACTGCCGGCTATGCGAACCAAACTCCAGCTTTGTTTGTACAGGGCCTGAATGGCTCGTAGCAAAGAGCCATGTACCCCGTACTCCCGAAGCACCTCCCACAGAATACCCCGGGGAACACAGTCGAATGCCTTCTCCAGATCCACAAAGCACATGTGGACTGGTTGGGCAAACTCCCATGAACCCTCCAGAATCCTGGAGAGGGTGAAGAGTTGGTCCAGTGTTCCACGACCAGGGCGGAACCCGCACTGTTCCTCCTGGATCCGAGGTTCGACTATAAGCCGGACTCTCTTCTCCAGTACCCCTGCATAGACCTTGCCAGGGAGGCTGAGGAGTGTGATTCCCCTGTAGTTGGAACACACCCTCCGGTCCCCTTTTTTAAAAAGAGGCACCACCACCCCAGTCTGCCAATCCAGTGGCACCGCCCCCGATGTCCACGCAATGTTGAAAAGACGTGTCAGCCAAGACAGCCCCACAACATCCAGAGCCTTGAGGAACTCAGGGCGGATCTCATCCACCCCTGGAGCCTTGCCACCAAGGAGCTTCTTAACTACCTTAGCGACTTCGGCCTCAGTAATGGACAAGCCTATTCCCATGTCCCCAGACTCAGCCTCCTCACTGGAGAACGTGTCGGTGGGATTGAGAAGGTCCTCAAAGTATTCCTTCCACCGCCCAATGACGTCTTCAGTCGAAGTCAGCAGCACACCATCTCCACTATATACAGTGCTAGTGGCACACTGCTTTCCCCTTCTGAGTCGCCTGACGGTTTGCCAGAATCTTTTCGGAGCCGACTTAAAGTCAGTTTCCAAGGCCTCACCAAACTCCTCCCATACACGGGTTTTTGCCTTGGCAACAACTGAAGCCGCAGATCGCTTGGCCTGTCGATACCTGCCAGCTGCCTCTGGTGTCCCACAGGCCAACCATGCCCGGTAGGACTCCTTCTTTAGCTTGACGGCATCTCTCACCTGGGATGGATAATTTTTATGGATAGAATTTCTAGGCGCAGTCAAGGGATGGAGGGTGTCCGGTTTGGTGACCTCAGGGTCACATCACTGCTGTTTGCAGATGATGTGGTCCTATTGGGGACATCAGGCCGCAAACTTCAGCTTTCGCTGGATCGGTTTGCAGCCGAGTGTGAAGCGGCTGGGATGAGAATCAGTACCTCTAAATCCGAGACCATGGTTCTCAGGCGGAAAAGGGTGGAGAGCCCTCTCTGGGTCGGGGATAGGCTCTTGCCTCAAGTGGAGGAGTTCAAGTATCTCGGGGTCTTGTTCACGAGTGATGGTACAAGGGAGCGGGAGATTGACAGGCGGATTGGTGCTGGGTCAGCAGTGATGCGGGCTCTTTACCGGTCTGTTGTGGTAAAGAAAGAGCTGAGCCATAAGGCAAGGCTCTCGATTTACCGGTCGATCTACGTTCCCACCCTCACCTATGGTCATGAGCTTTGGGTAATGACCGAAAGAATAAGATCGCGAATACAAGCGGCCGAAATGAGTTTCCTCCGCAGGGTGTCTGGACTCTCCCTTAGAGATAGGGTGAGAAGTTCAGTCATCCGGGAAGGACTCGGAGTAGAGCCACTGCTTCTTCACGTCGAGAGGAGCCAGCTGAGGTGGTTCGGGCATCTGGTTAGGATGCCTCCTGGACGCCTCCCTCGGGAGGTGTCACAGGCGAGTCCACCTGGGAGGAGACCCCGGGGAAGACCCAGGACACGCTGGCGCGACTATATCGCCCAGCTGGCCTGGGAGCGCCTCGGAATCCCCCTTGGAGAGCTGGTGGAAGTGGCTGGGGAAAGGGAGGTCTGGGCTTCATTGCTTAGGATGCTGCCCCCGCGACCCGAACCCCGGACAAGCGGAAGATAATGGAATGGATGGATGGATACAAGTCAAGTTTGAGATCAAGACAAATCGAGTCTAAGTACACTGTAAAAAGTGAAACAGGGTGGGAGTTGATTTTGAGATCTACTTTTTTGAGGTAAGATATTTCTCTGTCTTGTCGTTTTGATCTTAATGTGAGGCTACATAGTGTAGAACTGACTCTTTTCTGCTTGAATGTGTTGTATATATTCAATAACAACAGTAAAAAAACAAGTTTAGGTACCACTAAGTGCAGGAAGGGGGCTCGCACTTAACTGGCCTAGGGAACAAATTACATGTACTTTTTACTTTGAGACCAACCAGAACAATTAAAAACAATTAATAATGTTAAACAATTCTCAGTTTAAACCCAAGATGATCAATTCACAGTCTCACAGTACTAAAACACTAATCACTAGTGTTACATTAATTCTCACAGAGTTGAAGTTATGCATATCAACAGTATTCCATCACTTATATTACACAAAGTCTCAGCAGCTTTATTTTAATGTTTTATTTGTGTGCAATAGTAAGACATGCTTTATAATAGTCACGTTCACCTTACCACAATCTTATCAAAAAACTATAGCTCAAGAGTTGCAAGTGTACGTTATAATCTATGTAGTGAAGGTTCCCATTCAGCCTCAGAAAGAGAGGCTTACTCAATTTTTGTGCACACTGTAGATAACCACATCACAAGCCTGTGGTAATGTGTTGAGGTTGTTGAGGTTCTTGGGTGTCACGCCACTCTTGCCCCTCCAATAACCCATTAATAACCATTAAACGATAGTTTTGTATTGATTTCAATGGAACTTTGCTCAAAGTACAAACTAATGAGTTACCACCTTATCAGTCAGAGTTTCTGTAAATACAATCTCAGCCAAGGACCTTCTCGAATGTTCACAGGACCATCCATTCAAAGCCCCCGATGTTACGGTGGTAACAAAGTTACGGTGTGCTCCTCCTTCTGCAAATAGCCCACTCACTGGCCTGCTCTTGCCCATGGCTTAGCTTTATGATTTATGACTGTGATTTAGATACTAGCCTGTTTGGAGTGAAAGGGGCGTTTTTACCTAATCACCCTGAAGATTCAGAGCTGATGGCTGCTCTTGATAAGTCATTACGAAAACAAGCCAGTTGTTCACCTTTAAACTGATATGTTGCTAAAAAAAAAAAAATCTCACAGTTATTTACTTAACACATATATACTCAATCAGTCAAGAAAAGCAATAATTTGCTCTTTCAGTTTTGCACTTAAGCAACGACAATAATGTAGCTACAGTAATGTAAGCTTCATGCCTAAATCATCACAGACTTGCCCTGGACCATAAATCAAATAGACTTGCTATAGTTTATAATACTGTGTAACATGCTGTTCTCTATAAAAATGAACAAATAAACACAAATAAAATCTAGGTTTCAAGCTTTACAACACACTTTCAACATTTTTTTAGATACAGAAACCAATAAGTATACTGGAGATTGTGTAATAACAATGCTAACCAATGAGGGAGAATCTTTGCTAACTGCCATGTTAGAGTCATAGTTCACAGCTGTACTATAGCTATAGGGTAGTGCTTTTCCCAGACTGCTGACAATCTGCCCAAAAGATGTTTTCATATAGTGCTGTGCAAAAGTCAAAGGCAACCATTCATTTCTACATATTTCTAGTCATAATGATATTTAAGTACAAATGATTAAAAAAAGTAAATTATTAAAAGCTATAGACAAAATGGAACTCCTAACAACCATGCAAGACCTGGTAGACCACCAAAACTGTCCACATCAGATAAACAGCACTTAAAGCTTCCATCTTTGAAAGAGAGGAGAAAATTAAGCTCCACTTTTATTTCAGATCTGAAAAAATCCAAAGATGTTTGGCTTGTGAGAAGCAGAAAATGCAATCAATAATGATGCATAAATGAAATACAAATAGTTGTTCTGTTGCACATTATTGTATATCAATGTAAAAGGCACAGAAACAATAAAAGCTTGTTTAACTGTAATGAATAAGGACATCATTATAAAATCATGTGAATGTGAAATGAATCATGGCTGTTTTTTGGTACACAAATGTCTTAAGTGGACTAGAATTCAGTTCCGTCAGTTCTTCTGTTTTTCTCAAAGCACCAGCAAAAGAAAGAGAGGCAACAATAGACTCTTTTAATTCAATAAAGACAAGAACAGTGTTGTATGCACTGCACTTAAATTTCTAAAGGATTTGTGGATTTCTCAAAATTACACCAAAATTAAAAAAATGAGCCCACAGCATTTATTATAAGTGATGAGCTTTTGTGTAATGCCAGCCGCTGCAATAACATAAGCAGCTGCAGAGGATTATCTAAAGATTAGAAGAGTTGAATGAAGATATTAAAGCTGCTTGACAGTGAGACATAAGCTTTTGAGCAAAATGACATGATTCCGTTTGTGTGGCATGATCTCCCACAATAGGCCTAAAATGTCAACAAAGTGTGAGTGATTTTGTGGAGGTGATGGCTTGGAGAAAAACGTGTGTGTGTGCCGGGTGAAGCGGTTCATGCAGTATTAGAACACTATGACGACCTCTTCCAAAAGTGAAAAACAAAATTAGATCCATTGTCAGAGCTGCCTATTGATGCCTAATATTCATTCGCGTGCTAAATGGCAATTGGCCGCAGCCCAAACCTCAGTAAAAATGGGTCATTAATGCTAATGGAAAATGGCTTCCTATGGCTTAGACTTTGTTCTGTTTTTGTGAGAAGAGTGCCGGCGCTGTCTTTCACCAGACACACACCTGTCACGCACAGGACATACACACATAGTGGGACACACAGTTGGGAAGCTAGGAGGCCTTAAATCACATACAGCACTGAATATACTTCCAATCACACTTACAGTACAGTTCCCTGCCTTTTTTCTTGCTGTCTGCAGAGACATTTTTCAGCTTTGCTATTTAAAGCCCTCAGGGCTACTGATGAAGAGAGGTCATTTCAGAAGCATTAGCAAACAAAATGCAAATAACAAATCTTAAATTTCTATGGAATGCAACTTGCTCAGCTTCTTTGTAAAGGTGAGTAGCCGTTTAAAGAGGTAATTGTCAATTTTTGTTTTTGATAGATCATGTATATTTACAGTAGCCACATAAAGCATTTGCACATTTCTGCCATACCCAAAATGTATGATGTTCAGTGTGTTGGGAAACTAAATTTCAAACCAAGTTACATTTACTTTTACATAGAACATTCCAGGAATGTCATTTACTTTCTAGCAAAGTATTCCTTCAAAAGGCGGCTGGTTTGTTTCAGATCGTTATCATTTAAGCAGTTTCATTGCAGACTTTTGCAGGTGTACATCAAAAATACCTTCGTACACTTCTGAGTTCATGATCCCAACAAAGAGCACAAGCACAATGGCACTATTGTAAGGAAAACAGCCTCAGACTTTGATGTTTCCATCTCTGTGCTTTATAGTACTCTCAGCGAGATCTGGTTAGAATTCTTCTCCTGGTTTTCTACCATCAGTTTCAAGTTGGACTATCTATTTTTTTCCTCTGAAGCAAATATTGTTTGTTAAACAGTTTATGAAGAAACCTTATTAACACTTACCGATCTCTACTGAAAAGACATGAATTCAAGGCTGGTCAAAGCTGTCTTATGCTAATCCACAGCACATTCTGATTTTGCTGGTAGTCAGCATGTTAACTTTCAATGACGCTGATCAGTATACAAGCACCCAACACAAGATATTTTGTGACCAGCTACGCTGCTCTATGCTGTTTTTTTTTTGTTTGTTTTTTAGCAGGAATGGTTAAAGACGTATACACTTTTGGGAACACTGTATACATTTTCACATGTTAAAAAGCAAAATAGTCAAATATGTACCTGACTATCTGACTATCTTTTCTAAATGTTTTCACTCAGGGATATCTAGAGCTATCTAGAAAACTATTCTTTTCATATTTCTGCTCAGATATAAACTATATTTCCAAAAGTATTCACACAATAATTCACTGAATTCAGGTGTCCCAGTCACTTCCATGGCCACAGGTGTATAAAACCAAACACCTAGGCCTGCAGACTGCTTCTACAGACATTAGTGAAAGAATGGGTCACTCTCAGGAGTAAATTCCAGCATGGTACTGTGATAGGACGGTATCTGTACAACAAGTCCAGTTGTGAAATTTCCTCGCTACTATATATTTCACAGTCAACTGTCAGTGATATTATACAGTGGAAGCGATTGGGAACGACAGCCACTCAGCCACCAAGTGGTCGGCCACGTAAAATGACAGAGCGAGGTCAGATGCTGAGGCAAATAGTACGCAGAGGTCGCCAACTTTCTGCAGAGTCAATCACTACAGACCTCCAAACGTCATGTGGCCTTCAGATTAGCTCAAGAACAGCGTAGAGAGCTTCATGGAATGAGTTTCCATGGCCGAGCAGCTGCATCCAAGCCTTACATCATTGAGTTTGGTGTGGAAGAACTTGACTGGCCTGCACAGAGTCCTGACCTCAACCTGATAGAACACCTTTGGGATGAATTAGAGCGGAGACTGTGAGCCAGGCCTTCTCATCCAAAACCAGTGTCTGACCTCACAAATGCGCTTCTGGAAGAACGGTCAAAAATTCCCATAAACACACTCTGAAACCTTGAAGAAAGCCTTCCCAGAAGATTTGAAGCTGTTATAGCTGCAAAGGGTTGGCCGACATCATATTAAACCCTATGGATTAAGAATGGGATCTCACTCAAGTTCATATGCGTCTGAAGGCAGACAAGCAAATACTTTTGGCAATATAGTGTAGCAAATAGCTAGCTAGCAAACTACCTCTTCCACATTTTCACTCAGACGTAGCTAGCCAGCTCACATTCAGCTCCACACTTCCTTGTTTTCATTCAGAGAAGTTAAACAGCCAGCTGTCAATCTGTCCCTTCTACATTTTTACTCAAAGCTAAAAACTAGTTAGCTAACTAATCCGTTCCACATTTTCGCTCAGAGACAGCTAGCCAGCTAACATTCCCCCAGCCTTCCAGAAGTTAATTAGCTAGATAGCTATCTATCCCTTCAACATTTTCGCTCAGACATAGCTAAATAGTTAGTCTAACTTTCCTCTCCACTCTACCACATTTTCACTCAGAGAAGTTAAACAGCTACTTAGCCAGCTATTCTTTCCTTTCACTCAAAGAAAGTTACAAAGACGGCTAGTTATCTTTCCTCTCCACTCTTCCACATTTTCACTCACAGATGTACATAGACATTGACATCAGATCGAAGAAAAAATAATCACTAGTGCTGACTCAACCTGTCAATAACCTGCACAATGTAAAAATGATCAATTACAAAACAATAAAATTAGAGTTTAAGTCAAATGTATGGTAAGACAGCATAATAACTTTAGACCTCAAATGGTTAAAAACTGAGATGTGCATAAAAAAGTGAAGGAAAACTGGCTGTCAGTGAGTTGTCATTAGGCTGGACAGCGTCTTCTGAAGCTCTTTAAGTCTTTCACTCTGTCCTCAGGTGACAGCAACAATTAGAATGTATAGTCTAACAGCAAGTTTGGTCACCAAAATGCCTAAAGATAATTATGTGTCAGTGCATAATTGAATGAAAGAGTTGTGAAGCAAGTATGTGTTCTGAATGTCTGTCTGGTTGTGCAGGTGTGTCAATGTATTATTTTTGTGCAAGCAAATTGTGAGTGTGTGCATGTGTGAGAGCATATATGGCTTGTCAAATGTTTGGAGATGATTAGCTTTTATAAATGTGTGAAGAGTTAAATTCCAAAATTCTTTGTATATATTTGTAACAATTTTGGATAGAACACATTTTTAAAAAGAACAATAATAAGAATAAGAAAAAGTATAATGTAAATCACATTCTTAATATCTTAGAATTATTCATTATGCAGCAGTGATATTTCATGTATTTTTAAAGACAACTCCTAACAATGTATAATTGTAATAATACCCCTACTTTTACCATTGCATGTGCATAAAGAGTGTAGTTGTTTTGTCAAAGTCCCATTGAAGTTAAACAACTTTTTTATGAAAAGAATATTAATATATAAATCATCTTTGTCTCACAGAACCTTGTATCTCCATTTTGGTCATTTATTATCTTTTTATATAACTTTGAAACTATGATTACCCACCATTATGTTAAAATTTCATGATAGCCAGTAGAAATGGATCACAATTGCTTGGAAAAAATTGGGTGGCACGGTTACAAGAAAGTTTTTTTTTTCTTCCCCTGTGAAGTTATTATACAGCTACACTGGGAAAAATATCAAACCTACACATTTTATTCTCCTGTTGTGATGTGAACTTCCATCAGCACTCAAACATTTTGGCTGTTTAAACCAACTTTGGGGCACAAGAATTTTAATATGTGCTGAAAAAGGAAATGGCAACACCCCTTTAACTGTAATAGCACTGTAACGCACACCATTGAGAAACTTCTGACAGTGCATGTTAGTGGTGCACAAACTTTGTCCAGCACCTTTTCTTGATTTTCCTGCTCTAAAACACCTGATTCATTTCAGCACTTATTGGGAAAAAAAATCACATTAGCAAAAAATATAATTACACAACTTTCCACTTTCTTAATGCTGAATCACAATATGATTCAAAGCATCAAACTTCATGCCTAAACCACACACGTGCTTTAGATAGTGTTAATAATATTCAGCATAAAATTCTAATATACACAATTTTCCAGTTATCTCAGACATAAACGGCTAAGACATGTTTGGTGTACAAGATCTGCATCTTTAGTTCAGCGCTATAATCTATGAGGCTAAGATTTCTAACAAATAGCTAATAGTTAATAGCCAAATCATTTTTCTTAATAAGTCTCTCAACCCACACACACCCCATCCAGGTCTCCTGTAAGGTTACATGGAAATCATTTGGAGGACAGTATGAACTATAAGAATAACAGGTAGATGTTGCATCCGGCTATTTTAGACATACACTGAATTTCCTCTGTTCCCACAGAAAGAGACTCCAATGCACGTGCATGCATGTTGATGCTAGATTATCTATATATCTTTAGTTTGAAAATCACCAAGTAGTTTGGATCTACAGTTATATACAAGTAGAAACAACAGAAATTGTGACTCTAAACTGTGGCATCCTTCATGAGTGAAAGAGATGCAGAATTCAGCACAACACCCCTGTTATGTAAAAGGTCTGTCTGCAGCATCCAGCTATACAATGAATTGCATAATTAACCTAAAGGAAAACATGGATGGGGTTTGATTATGTTAAGAGACATTTCAGGAATATATTTACACAAAACAGCTGTTCATTTTTAGATATGAACGATGCTTTGGACCTGGCTAACTCACTCGCTTTTAGCAAGCTGAAAAGTCTCCACAACAGGCATGATTAGCAGTCAAAGTGATGCTTCATATGAGCAATGTGTTTGTTATAGATAACAGGATGTCATACAGTGTTAGAAACAATGAAATGCAGAGGGTCCTAGGGTGTACAGGACCACCTAATTAACCTCTTGGACTCCCTGCATGTCTCAAAATCAAAATTCTGGTGGGTCCATGAAAATAATTATGCTGTCCTTTAGGGACAAATAGATACTCATAATGGTCTTAACTAACTAGAGATGCCACACTGGTCTGCCACTGGTTCACCCAGGTGGTCCTTCATACCCTAGCAACTGTAACTATGCCTGAAGTTCACAAGAGACTGGTAGAAAGAGTAAATTGTTACTTATTTCAACCAATCACAAAAGAGGAAATGTGTAAGAACTCATGTGTGAGTTAACATGTGGTAGAGCACATTACTAAATTAGAAAAGGGCATTTTCAGAAGAAGAATTGTTCAACCAAACATTTTGTTGCCATTGAAGCAAGCATCGGCATCCCTATGGTGAATAATTAGCAACTGGCCAACATGGGACCTCCAGAGTACCTGGAAGTATTTTGCACAAAGGTGAGGAACCACATAAGCAAGATGATTTGAGGTTTATTTGATAGGAAATCATTATACTGGAGTGGTCATCCAGGACAAAAGCTGGGCAGCCCTGGTTTGTGTGCATGTGTGCTCTAATTGAATTCCTTTCTCCAGGCTGCAAGAGACAAGTAGCTGGGCTGTAACACTAAACCAGCCAGGTTAGAAGGGCCATGCGCTAAAAGGCTAGAAACTATCTCTCACCATGCCTAAAGCAAAACGGACTGAGAAGGAAAAAAAACAAACAATAAAAAACATTCCATTTCTTCAACTCTCCCCAGCTGGGCCCAGGACAATTAGTGGACCCGGGCTTGTGTAGGAGGAGGATATTGGAATGGCTTGTTTGAGTTTTCAAAGCCCCTCGACTCCTTTATTCCTCCTTTATGGTATGCATACTTACATATATGTGTTTTTGTGTGGGTGGACAACCATTCCGGAACTTTCCAAGAAAGGTCCATTTGGTCTTCCCCCTCACTGTTGCCCCCTGGAGACTTCCTAATGCGTGCTGACCGCTCTTATTTTCCCATGCTCTTACACAACTTATGAGGCCCCTGTTGTCAACACACACACACTCAAGCACACGATACACACGTGGAGACACACACACACACTCCCACACACATACGCAAAGGTGGTCCAAAAAGTCTGAAAAAATTAATCAAGCTCCCTATACATCCTCTCTCTCTCTCTGTCTCTATCTCTCTCTTTCTCTCTCTCTTTTACTCTCCTCTATTCATTCTTTCCCTCTGTTTCTCTTTCTTTTCTCTCTTTTGCTCCCCCTCTCTCTCTTTCTTTCTCTCCCTTTTGGTTTTTCTCTTTCACACTCACAATTTTCTTTCTTTATCCCTCTGCCTCTCAGTTATCCCGTTCTTGCTTTCTCTCTGTTTTTCTTTTTTGTCCTCTTTTTCTCTCTTTTACTGTCTCTCCACCCTCTTTCTCTCTTTCTTTCTTTCTCTCTCTCGCTCTTTTCTCTTCCTTTTTTACTTTCTCTACCTTTCTCTCTCTTGCTTTCTCTTTTGCTCTCTCGCACTCTCCATCTCTTTCCCTCTTTCTCTATCTATTCTTTCTTTCTTTCTTTCTTTCTTTCTTTCTTTCTTTCTTTCTTTCTTTTCCCCTCTCTATTTCTCTGTCTTTATTGTCTTGTATCTTTTACTCTCGTTCTCTCTTTCTGTCGCTCACTCATTTTCTCCCTTGTTTGCTCTTTCTCTCTCTGTATCTCCCCACTCTCTCTTTTTCTTTTCTTTTTTTCTCACTCTTCCTCACTACCCCTCTTTCTCACCCTCTCTTCCTCCTCTTCCTCTTCCTTCAAGACTCTTCATTTCTCTCTCTTCCTCCTTCTCTCTTTCCCTATCTCTCTCCACTGCTCCCCCTGCATCTCTCCACTCGCTCTCTCTTCCTCTTTACTTCTTTATGTTTTTATTTTTCTCTTTTGCACTCTTTCTCTCTCTCCCCTCACTGTCTCCTTATCTCTTTCCCTTTTGCCTCTCCATCTCTCTTTCTCCCCCTCTCACTCTCTCTCTGTCTCTCTCACAGCTGTGAATCTTTCATTTTTTCTTAATTTCTTCATTCTCCTTCGTGTTGATGATGGAACACAGCATCGATAACTCCCTTTTCTAATGATGCTTTGGAGACTCTGGACACAATAGCATTACAACAACAGTCCAACAGCATTATTCTGTCAACCTCTTAACCTCCGCCTCCGTCTCAAACACACACACACGCACGCTGGCCTGAGTGGGTTGATGTTCTATAAAGGCTACAGATGTTCCTCAATTACTTCCATCAGGACGTATGGATCATATTGACCCTTCTGGAATATTCACAGTTTGGTTGGTTCATTTGGAAAGTTAACATTAGTCAAACAGAGGCCTAGACCCTTCACACAGAGAAGGATGATGAGCTTAAGGAAACATTTCACATTACAAACACAACTATCTATTGTACAGCCTGTTCCCGATTATCTAACAATTTACAGAAGCCTAAAACTATTATGAACCAAAAAAGGTTCTCTGGGGCCACAGAAAAACTCTGTTTGAATCCTTGAAGAATTTTTTTTGTTGGATGGTTGTTTAAGGAGTTATTATTGTAAATGAGATGTGAGGGTGAAGAAAACTATTTAAAATGTAAAGAACCTCAACATATTGTAAAGATCAGAACTCTGAGAAAGAAATTTAAGTTAGCACATGCAATATTTTATATCAAACTACTCTGAATGACTGTTTCAGAAGTTCAGATCAGGTTCTCCACCCTGGTCCTGGAGTACCTCTTTTTCAAGCTTTGGCACCATCGATTGAAAGTTTCTGTAGGGAGCCAAAGCAGTTTATGACTGACAGTTGCCATTGCAAATACTTTGCGTATTTCACTCACATTACACCTGAACCAACTAAGCAACAAGCCTTCACGGTTTGAAATTGATGGGAGCAAGTTAACCATACAATGATCCTTCAAAGTTATATTATCCTTTTCTTTTAAATGTACCAAAAGTCCCATTTTAGACCTATAAAGCCATTTCAGTCTCTCTCTACCTTCTCTACTTTTTGCCAGTGATAGACGAAGTACACAAATCATGTACTTGAGTTAAATTAGAGACAAAAATGTTACTCCAGTAAAAGTAGAAGTCTTTACTCTAGACCTAAACTTGAGTAAAAGTACTAAAGTATTTGCCTTCAAATGTACTTAAGTATCAAAAGTAAAAGTACTAAAAGATGAACTATGTCTCTGATGTCCTGTTATCATTTTTATAACAAGACTCGCTTCATGAACTCATTTCAGGTGAAAATCCTCCAGCGTCTCTCTTGGTAAACCAGTCTTTTAATAGAACGTCATTAATTAGTGACGCTGATGTCTATTAAAATGATCATAAGCACAAAACACTGAAGGTAAACAGTTTCCATCAGGGAGAACCGAGTGGCTCTGAAATCAGTGAAATCACAAACAAGCAAAGTTTCAGTTTAAGATTACTTTGTAAATTAGTTCCAAGTTTAATAAAAACTGTCTTTAAACTCAGGATCACAAATGAGTTTTCCTTTACTGTGTTGATCTGTAGGTCTCTGTTCATAAACATAAACTAACCCAAACTAATTTACTATAAAATGAAAGGGTTTGTATGAATTCAGAAAAAAAACACGCCAATCACGACTGCATATGTGGACATATTTCTATATTGTGGTCTATTTACACAAAGTTAGGATAGTTCATTATTTAGGGACGTATGTGCTCCCAAATTTTTACGCTGCTGCACTGCACTGGGTTGGTATGACCAACAGATCAAAACCAGCTCAGAACAAAGTGACCGCTGTGCCCTGATTGGTGCTCTTGCTTTGTGCTTATTTCGTTTTGACATGTTACGTTTTTATACACACAAAAACCCAAAGGAACGACAGATTTCTCAAAATGTAGTGGAGTAAAAAGTAAGATATTTGACATTGAAATGTAGTGGAGTGAAAGTAAAAAGTCACCCAAAACGGAAAAACTTAAGTAAAGTACAGATACACGAAAAAACTACTTAATTACAGTAACAAAGTAACGTTGGCGTTAGCGCAGAAGAACGTTATGGAGCTGCGTTGGAGGAGCAGAGCCCTTCTAACCTGTTAGCTCAGTTCTCTTTCTCTATGCCATATAAAAATGGGGTTATAACATTAATTTGATGCTGGAACAGTAAAGAAGTAGCACACATGCTTCTGGAAATGTTCTCTCAACACAACATTACGATAAGAGTCCATGTTTTTAGCGTTAGGCTACTTAACTAACTAGCTAGCCAGCTAACTAACGTGAAGGTTTGCTAGCTAGAATGTTAGTTAACCTATCTTGCCGTTGTTTAACGGTTATTGTTGTGAGCACTGAACTCTTTCGTCTGTGTCTTTCAAACGCTTATGAAAAATATCATGTGAAAATATGAAGTGTGCTAGTAGTGGGATGTTGTGGTAAAAGAAAGATCCATAAATATATCCAGGAGTGGTAGTTTTTTCCACATCATTGCAGAATAACGAATGTGTTTTAATGTAATGTTTTTGGACAGATGGTTTTGACCATGAAGAACAAAAGCAGAACTCCTCTTAAAAGGAAAGGAAAGGTTGGTCACATTTGGTCACAATCAGGGTTTTAGTTATAACTACTAGCTAAAACTATTGATGTGTACCGATGCAAAAGTCTGCCGATTCACTGGGGAAGTGCCAGAATACTGAGAATATTGAGGAATTTCAAGAAGGCACAGATGTGAAGTGGCATGTGCCTTGATACTCATTAGCTAGTATGAATGGATGAATATGTTAGTTGATTGTCATAACTCGTTTTGGTAGATCAGTAACCCATTATTTTTAAAAAAATGCATACATTTAAAAAAAATGCAAGACATTGGCTCTTGGAGTTATCTGATCCTGTGTGCTTTGCTTACACATCAGCTGGCCAAACCCTCCTTCTTTCAAGATCACGTTTTCTGTCCCTTATTTTGTTTACAGGTTCCATATAAAAACTCTAAAATAGCCTGCTTTCATTTTTGGCTGCTACTTAAAGATTGATAAGAAGATTTTTTGGAAGTTGACTATGACAGGCAGCATTTATTTATAGCTGTATTTTTCAGGCAACTATATTGATGGATTCAAAACCTGAACTCAAGTCCTCATAGACAGAAGAGCCCACAAGAAAGGTATTTGTGACACACTTTGGCAGATTTTGACTAAATTATACATTAATAGTTAATAGTACATATACAATTATATATACTGTAAGAAAGATTCGCTCAGATGCACATACATTTAATTGCCTGTTGATTAGATACTCCTAACTCATACTTATGTTTTCAGGTTCCACATAGAACTCAGACATCCCATGCAGAATCAAATATCACAGCTGCTGCGCTGCGTGCTAACCCAAAGAAAACTAAAAAGGTACAGTATTGTGCGAAAGTTTTAGGCGTCTAAGCAAATTTTTAAACAGTTTACCTCAGCAGTGAGTTTATCACAATATACATTAGAATAAAGTCGTATTCATAATTCAAATAAACATACAAACAATGAAAAGTAACAAGAATTTCTTGGGTCCATATTTTTGACACCTTCACAGCCGCCACAGAGACTTGATAATATCATCAATTACATCATGAGCACAATTTACTGAAGCACTGATTGGTCAAACCAGGAGCTGCTTTTTAACTACATATAACACTGGGCTTCCTGGAGGAGAGGCTTGAAAAAGGTTAAACAAACACACTAACATCCATAAAATCACTATTTATTATTTACATGTATATAATAATTATTAATAATATTCTAGAAATTTTGTTTGTTCAAATATTAACACTTTTCTCAGCAAGTAAATACAAACTACACAAATAAATAGATTTTGAAAATGTGTCTTGGGTGCCTAAGACTTTCGCACAGTACCGTATATGAATAGAAATGGCAAGTGACAAATGTTTTTAGAATGCCAAGGTGTGCTTAGTTTAAAAGAGCCTGCTTTCATTTTTGCTACATTAAAAAAAGACTGATAGGAAGATTTTTTTCATCATGTCAATCACTTGTATTTATTTACAGCTTTATTTTTTGTTTGTTTTTTCATGGTGGATTCAAGACCTGAACTGAAGTCCTCACAGAAGGACGAGCCTACAAGAAAGGTACTTCTAACACACTTGTATGACATATGAATGAATTTGTATGAATTGTTTTTATGTTGAAATCACAGTGTAAGAGAGTCTTCTTCTTCTTTCAGCTGCTCCCTTTAGGGGTTGCCACAGCGGATCATCTGTCATCCACCTTTACGACCTCTACTCCTTGCATCTTCACCTTTCCACCTGCCTCCCTCTCATTCACACACATGTATTCCGTCTTGTCTCTACTGACCTTCATTCCTCTCCTCTCCAGTGCAAACCTCCACCTCTCCAGATTCTCTTCCACCTGCTCTCTACTCTCACCACAGATTACAATGTCATCTGCAAACATCATGGTCCATGGAGCCTCCTGTCTGACCTCATCTGTCAACCTTTCCATCACCATTGCAAACAAGAAGGGGCTCAAAGCTGATCCCTAATGTAACCCTACCTTCACCTTGAAACCATTTGTCACTCCAACTGCACACCTCACCACTGTCTCACTATCCTCATACATGTCCTGCACCATCCTAACATACTTTTCAGCTACACCTGACTTCCTCATACAGTACCACAGTTCCTCTCTTGGCACCCTATCATATGCCTTCTCTAGATCCACAAAGACACAATGTAGCTCCTTCTGACCTTCTCTGTACTTCTCTACCAACACTCTCAACGCAAAAATTGCATCTGTGGTACTCTTTCTGGGCATGAAACCAAACTGCTGCTCACTGATCTGAACCTCTCGCCTTAGCCTTGCTTCAACAACTCTTTCCCATACCTTCATGGTGTGGCTCATCAACTTTATACCTCTGTAGTTACTGCAGCTCTGCACATCACCCTTGTTCTTAAAAATGGGGACCAGTACACTGCTTCTCCACTCATCAGGCATCCTCTCACTCTCCAGGATTTTGTTAAACAACCTGGTTAAAAAGTCCACTGCCTTCTCTCCTAAACATCTCCATACCTCCACAGGTATGTCATCTGGACCAACTGCCTTTCCATTCTTCATCCTTTTTAAAGCTGCCCTCACTTCCACCTTACCAATTCTCTGCACTTCCTGATCCACTATCTCTCCCCCTGTTGTCCTCCTCTCTCTCTCGTTTTCCTCATTCATTAGTTCTTCAAAGTATTCCTTCCATCTACTCAACACTCTCTGTTCACTCACTAGTACATTTCACTCTCTATCCTTTATCAGCCTAACCTGCTGTACATCCTTTCCAGCTCTATCTCTCTGTTTAGCCAAACGATACAAGTCCTTTACTCCTTCTTTACTGTCCAGCCTCTCATACAGCTCATCATAGGCCTGAGCCTTTGCCTTTGCCACCATTCTTTTCGCTATGCGACTAGCCTCACAGTACTCCTGCCTACTTCCTTCATCTCTCTGGTTATCCCACTTTTTCTTAGCTGCATTCTTCCTATAAATACTCTCCTGGACTTCCTCATTCCACCACCAACTTTCCTTGTCTTCTTTCCTCTGACCAGACGAAACACCCAACACATTTTTGCCAGGCAATGTAAGAGAGTGCAATCTTTAAATTGCACAAGCTAATTATTTTTTTAAAGAGATAAGGTAAAGATAAAGATAACTGTGTTATCATAAATGTTGTCTTAAGTATTAAGAATGGAAATTGAAACTTATAACAGAGAGCTTGTAAAGTGCTTGTAGATAAGTCCAACCAGTCACAGGCAACCAAACCTCCATGTGTTGTGACATCACAACCACAACTTACTGGCCGTTTGGAACACTACATTCAAGGGTCAAGCCAGAAAAGGTGTGTAATCTAGACTTCTTGGCCAAAAAAATAGGCCTAAACCTTATACCTTACAGATAATATTCACAAATCAAATTACAGTCGCAGTATTAGTCAATTAAATATTTTCCATAAATTATTCAGCCCAGACATGGACTAAATTAAACACTTGCAAATCAAAACCTATTGCTCAGATACACTGAATTGCTAGTAACTAGATACTCCTGCCTTGTACTGATGATGAAGGCCTGGACAGCGTCTAATAATAATAAGCATGATTGTCTGGTGAAAAAAATCCTAATTATTGATATATTGATTAGCTGATGGGCTGAATCAGGTGTGTTTAATAAGACAATGTGCCTAAATCTGCAGTGATTTGGTCTGTGAGGACTGGAGTCTGACACATGTCAGTGATCAGTTTCTGACCACAGAGCTGCTCTTGTCCAGATATTTTTGGTGGTGGTCCACTCTTAACTTAGCAGTGACACTGATATTTGCTTTAAAAAAAACCCCAAACAAATAAAACAAAACACAACCAGAACCACACACGCTACTACGTCAGTGTCACTGCCATACTGAGATGAAACATCACCCATTCTAGTTAGCAGTTGGGTAGTGGGTGTCCTTAACAGCTTGTTTTTGCTTTTGGGAACACTAGACAAACATTAGAAGGCAAATGTATTGAGTTTATAAACTGCTGTAAAGTGGTCATTTGTGTGGGGGAAAAAATACACACTGGCGGACACTTATGTCATGCTATGAAAGACTTCACTTTTTGTCCAAAAGGTTATCGGTTTAAGATTTTTTTTAGATTACTTTGAAATTTGGTAAATCAGTTTCAAAAAGCTATAAAACACATTGGTAAATACTGTAAAAATGCTGTTAGAAAGTGATGCAAGAGCAACATGGTAATGTTAACTGGCAGAATTAAAATGTTAAAGTGACTTTTGTCCCTGTAATCCCATAACAGCCCCTTATTTCTTTCTTTTCTGATCAGGTACTGACAAAAACGGCAGCCAAGCACATGGTTGAGGCTCTTAAAGAAGATCTGAAAAAAAGGAAACAGCCTGATTCTAACACAGCACCACCACTTTCCGATACAGACACAGACTCAGGCATAACAGCTGTTGACCTGGAATCCACGCCCGTAAATCAGTCACCAAAAATTATGAGTTTCAGCAAGAAAGCAAAGTTTATTTATATAGTGCTTTTTACAGCAGGTGTTGTCACAAAGCAGCTTTACAGAACAATCAGTATGACAGAAAGAAAAAGAAAAGAGAAAATCCGGGTCCAAGCCTCCATGAGCAAGCCAGTGGTGACAGTGGCAAGGAAAAACTCCCTAAGGATAAGAGGAAGAAACTTTGAGAGGAACCAAGACTCAGAAGGGGAACCCATCCTCCTCTGGTCGACACCGGATAGCAAACATTGTTAGTATAAAGTATTATAGAACAAAGCGGGAAAACAGGTGGGGCAGTCTTTACTACAAAAATGGTTAGTTTATTTATGCTATTAGAGAAGAGATCTCTAATAAAACTCAAAGTGCTTAGACATAACTCAGCCTTTCTGCTATCCAGCTCTAAATTCAATTCAATTCAACTTTATTGTCATTATACAATACAGGGTAGTGCAGTATAACGAAACACTATTGGGCTACTTTTCCAGTGCAGTAATAAAAGATAAATAGCAACAGTGCAAAGACAAAAAACAGTAAAAGACAAGACAAAATGCGCATAGTCAGTAAGTACAAGTATCGAAAATAGGCAAAATGTGCATAAGCAAAGGTTATAACAGATATATTGGACGTATAGACAGTATGTGCATAGTCAGATATTCTAGTGTATCAGGTATATAGACAGAAATGTGCATGGTGAATTGTAGTACAGTACAGTAAATGCAGAAGTACTAGTGGTGCAAAAAGAGATGTAAACAGTGATCTGTATATAAAGTGTACAGTGCAGGTAGAGAGTAGCAGCATAATGTTCAGGTAACATCTTAAATAAACAGTTACATTCAGGTAACGTCTTAAATAAACAGTTACAGTAACAGTTAAAGTAACAGTACAGTAACAACGTACAGTAACAGTTAAAGTAACAATCATTAACTGATAGATCAGTTGCTTAACACTTTCAGCTGGATTGAGCACATTCTTCCATGGCTGTGTAAAGAGAGTTTGTAATGTAATTTTTTTATCCTGTATACTATGTACTATGTCTTACAAAGGCAATTAGATAGGAAAACCTACAATATAGAAACTTTGTTAGTAATCACCTCCTTCATTAGCACTTGAGAATTCAATCTGTTGTATATTTGTTGTGTTAAAGAGTCTGATAGATGCTGAAAGTGAAAAAAGCTTCTTGCAGTCTCCCAAAAAGAGAGCTCAGATGATCAGTGATGAAATTGTTTCAGCCTTGAAAGGTATGTAAGAGTTTATGCATTATGGGTTTGCCTGACAATATGTTAACAAAAACAATTTCTAAAACATCCCCCAATGGTAACCCTGCTTCTCTTGCTTAGAGTTACCAGATGTGGTGAAAACATTGAAGGAGCTTGTGGCAGCAATGAAGGTGCCTCCTGCCTCACCCACAATCTCATGCTCTACATCATCTAGTGATCTGCAGCCTATTGCATCAGCACCAGTGGAAATGGTATGAGCACTGTTCTACGCTCAGTGGCAGGTGGCAAACATAACCGTATACTTTTGTATTTGAGGAATAGAACTGCGTTAAGAAACTCACTGAGCAAACAGAACAGATTAATAAGCAGTGATGTGCTTTTCCATGTGTGCATGCATATATAACTCTTTTGTCACCTACTATATTTTTGTATTCTTTGAATTTCTGAACAGATCACGCTGGCTGCTGGACTGGTGATTCCTAAAAGGACGTTTTGAAGGACTAAATGTACATTTTTTCACAAGAGTTAGCAGTTATGTTTTTGGTTGTGAGACCCTGGCCACCTCAAGCCTCACTGGGAAAATAATCCCTTAGACCCTGCAAAAGTCAGCGCTCCCATTGATACATATTAATATGAGAATATGAGAATGAATATGAAATGAAATGGTAATGAATAAAACTGGAACAGCTTCAGAGAATGAGGCAGATTTTGGTAAATTTTGTTTGTGACAGTTGAATTTCTTAAAAGGGAAAATTACAGGATGAAACTATATAGCAAAGGAAATACCCAAATACCCCCACTCCACTTCTACCCCACCCACAAACCTGTTCTAACCATTTGCCACAGTTACTTGCACACAGTTATGAAACTGAAAAACATTGAAAACTGAAAAACACTGGATAAAAATAAGAACTGACTGCAGTAATATTAACATTTTATTTCACATGTAATAAATGTATCCCTTCCCAAATTTGACGTTTTTAGAAATTAGGTGTGTTTTGTGCATTTCTATTGAGTTCTAAAGTAATCATTCTTTTTTTGTAATTATAGATACTGTTCTATCACAGTTCCCTGGGACCTCTCCATCAGATGTCAGGGTTGTCTTCAGAAGAAAGTGCAACAATGATTGCTATTCAAAGAGAGTTCAAGAAAGTGATCAAGGCTTCCAAAGACCTGTTGCTAATGACAAAAACCAGGAGACGGACAAAGAGAGACCTACTGAGTAACAGACAACAAGACTGAACTGACAGACAGAGGGGATAACAAACAAACAGGACAGTAACAGACTGACTGACGGCTAAGGGACAGACAAAGAGGAAGACCAAAGAATAACAGATGGGCTGACTGACAAAGGACATAACAGACAGCTAAAGTTTAAAAATAGTTATAATTAATCTTTTATTTATTCTTTATTTTAAAGTTTTTACTTTCCTGTTTGCATCAATACACTGTAAAAGTGGCTAATCAGATCACTTTATTTATCCTAAATAAATACTTTGAATAAACTATTCTTTCAATCAGTGTCATTTTTTAAGTTGAATAAAACCAATCCACTTGCTTGCTATCACGAAGTAATTTTTTGATCTGATGAACCACTTTTACAGTATACAGTTACTTTGTTCAGTGACTCAGGCTGAGTGAATTAATTTAAATAAACTTGCTTGTTGGACATTCACAGCTTTTGCCTTATTATTTCTGTAAAAATATAGCATAAATGTGTTGAGTTGCTATTGCAATAAATGTGTAAATATCACTGTATGTCTGCATTTTAGTGGCAGTATAATTCAAATTAAGTAGCAAGTTAGTGCATGAATAGTATGTTTATTGGTTTATTTAAAAATAATATAGTAAGTGTAAGTATACATTTGTGCGTTAATGCATAATTAAGTGAATTTGTAAAATAAGCTTTTCCAGTTTAGAATAGAAAAGCACACTTAGGCATTACTTAAATATAATTTAATTTAAATGTTGCTCCAAAGTAATCTACACTTGAGTATGCATTGCATAAAAGTACACTTAAATGCATTATCTATTAAGTAAAAACATGTATTTAATGAGAATAAAATATATTTCATCGTGCACTTTTTATTTGATAGAAGTTTATTTTAATTGCAGTATATCATAAATAAAGTAGCACGGAAGTATATGCCATGTGTACATCTGTACATAAAGAAGCGCATTTATAATGTATTCCAAGTGTAATAACAATTGTGTTTAAAATCACATTTGAATCTACATAAGTTAACTGAAAAAAAAACACTCAAAAGGACAAATTAATGCTTTTAAGGTAGATTGAAACATAAATTAATTACAATTTAAATACACTTAAGTTGTCATAAGTTGTTCCAAAATAATGCATGTAGTATGTATTTAAGTATATATGAAGTATTAACATTAAAAGCATGTACTGTCCAAATTAAGTATAGTTAAAAATACATACTTAAATACACTTCATTTTTACAAGGGAAGGTAAATAAAGTCAGAGGTGTGACCAAACAGCAGTATTGATGCTGAACCAACTTACTTGGGTATGGGAACTGAATACCACACATGACACAAACTGCAGCAGCTGTGACAAAAGCATGTCTTCAGGCTAAGGTGGTGGTGGTGAAAAACAACACTTGAAAACATTCATCAGAACCCTGAAAAGGTTTCCTGGCTGCAAAAATGAGCTGTCATTTTTCTGTTTGAAGAACATAAAATGTGCTTTAACTGTCATCACACTTTCGCAGTGAGTGTTTAAATACCCCTGACATGTCAAACAGGGTATAGATGGCATGCACAACATACCTAGACTGAGTTGTTTGGCATATAATTGTTTGTGAAAATTAAAAGCTCACCTTTGTTTAGAATCGTGAGAGATAACTGTAGACTACATTCCAGTTGTCATGAGCTCTGAAGTAACGTCTGTCTGCACTACAAAACATTTTTTCAGCATAAAATGAAAGCGGTTTTAATCTTGACAATATACACTGAAGCAGTGGATCATTTTGTAGTTGGTGTTATGCCCAAATAAGGAACTAAGCCAGTCTAAACCAGTTTTCTCTCTGGGAAAAGTGTATTCTCAAAATCACGATGGGAAACAAAAATGGTACATTGACGTATTTTGCCCTGTTTATATATTTTCCCAAGGTATCACTGGATTCTCTGAAGAGAAGCACTGCGTAGAATTCTTTTTGTTAAACTAGAATAAAAAATAAATAAAACAAAATATAAAATGTAAAACTACAATCATTGAAATGTCAGAGGCATCAAGTCAGATTTTTTGGGAGTTTTTTTGGACCACGTCAATCATCTTTATATATTTTCATTCAAAAGAAGGTCCACCTTGATGTTTATATCTAAAATGCAAAATCAACATTGTTCCAATGAAGATATAATGACAATAGTTTATAATTCACTTACATCCTCAGAAGACACCAATTTTTGACTTGTGTTCTCTTTGAACACTTGTTTAATGCACTGACAATCATCAGATTTATCCAGTCATGGGGTTACGAAGCACAACCAGTGTTGCAAAATGTTCTTCCATACATTGCATGCAATTACACATTTCCTCCACAGAGGTCTCCAAATCCCCACAATTTACATAGTATAGCTTTAAGGAGTCAAACTAGACAAGCTATTCCTCTTACAATGTGAAGAGACAGTGCATCTCTCCATGCTTCTTTTCATCATCGTCTACGGAGCAACACGCATCCTCTAACCTGTGAAATGTGTTTCTCATTTTAAAGTTGAAAAACTCTTGTTCTGAGCACCCATGAAAGACAGCCACACATTGTTCAACTGACCAATGAATGTTGAGGTTGCCTTCTCTCTAATTTGGGCTGTTTTCAAACACAATGCATGTTTGCTTTTGTTTGTGTGTTATTTAAATATTGGTACCAATTTATAATAAACTAATGTATTATATTAACCTAACCTTTATAAGACTAACCGTATAAAGGGTTTATTTATGAATGAGTTTAGCAATGATTATTAATACTTAGGCCATAAACTTTGACTTCAACAATAACAAAAATAAAGAGTAAGAGTGAATTGGTCTATCTGATGAATGTCAGATGAAGCTGACAGTTATAGTACTGATTGATGGAGAAGACAGAGTAAGATAGGTAACCAGAAAGATTTGTGGTTTACAGGATAGCTGAATGTGGGCTCACTAATTGGCAAGTAACAAATAACTGTTGCCCTTTTTTATATGTTTATGGTTTAATTAATAACCAATAAAATGACTTTCAATCCACTTATAAACCCTTTCTAAGAGTATAAGAGTTTCTAAGTGTTGATCTATCATCTTCAGCATTCTCTTAAATCACTGTCTCATGTTTACCTAATTGTCAAACAAATATGTTAACCCACCCCTAAAAAGCACATCCAACTTCTTTTCAGGTGCAAGATGTAGCACTCTGCGTATGAAGAGGCGTCATCTGGATGGCCCATTATATAACAACACCAGATACTCAAGTTTTAATGTACTACTGCCAAATTTCATTACCACGCTTAACAAAGCTTGCTAGTTTGTGTTGGGTATTTTGGTGGGAGGGGAAATGTACATAGGACAAAAGATTTCAACTCTGGGTCACTTGTTCATCACATGGCATGATTGATACTTTTTGGAAATGGCTTTCATTTCCCAAAGACAAAAACAGTTCAGACTCAGTGTTCCTTACTTGGGCATGATGCTGACTACACAATGTCAACACAACTTCAAAGGCCTATTAAAAAGAGTGTTTAAGGAGATGCTCACGTTGCAGTCTTTTCGTGATATCTTTAGCTACTGTTTTTTTTTGGAAAATTCATTAATGATTGGTCGCTGGTTTGTGTCACAGGCCAAAATATAAATAAATACATTTAAAAAGGCTTTGTTGACAAAACCATGTCCAGACACCTGTTTAGAATTTTTGGAGTCACAAACCTGCACCTGCATGACTTGCTTTGTCTGACTTGACAGGACTTGATAATGATTTCTTTAGAAGCTCATAGGCAGATTTTCTCTGGAAGTCACTTTCTCTTTCCTTAACTACGCATCACTGAAAAATGCAAACAATGCTAGAAATGCCTGAAAACAAGTGAGACCAGTGAGACTTATGCAAATGAGATCCTTTACTAATTAGCTTGGTTTTAGCTGTTAGGATTGAGTTGTCATTGGCTGAAGTGTTTCTTTAAAGGGAAAGCCTTTCAGTAACCATAGCAAAGTCAGTGCTGCTACATTCAGTCTTTTGTTATAAACTATGCACAAAATTCTCACATTCTTTTGGGGAAAAAATTATAATAGGTATAGAACGTTTATGTTGAGGCTTTTTAAAAGTGACTAAGGTTCTTCACACACATCTCATTTACAAGTATGGTCATTTAAGGGAGCATCCACGGAAAGGTTATTTAACTAAAAGTGGAACAGAACACTGTTTTGGAAGTTTTGTTTTTAAGAGTTTTATTCCACAATGTACGCTGGGCATTGTAATGATTTTTAAGTTAAGCTTATTTGATTTTCAGTTTCTTACTTGTAGCTCATTGAAACACGCACATAAATTCATAATTTTTAATTAAACAGTTAATTAATTAATGAATCCATGCTACATTTGTGTTTGTAAGCAGAAGTTGCTATGATTTGAGTTTATTTGGGATTTAACAATGATATTATTGTTGTGTGCACGGTCTTGTTTTACGGAAAAAAATCTTTTACATTTTGTCATGTTTTTGACATTTCTTGGCATTGTAAGAAAGGTAGAAAGTGCAGACTTGAACTTTAAATGTAATGTAATTCATTGTGTAACCGTGTAATTAATTTGACACAACACTCACCAGCCACTTTATTAGGTACACCTTGCTAGTAAAAGGTTGGACCCCCTTTTGCCATCAGAACTGCCTTAATTCTTCTTGCGCTACTTTCAAGGTTACTCTCACTTACGAGGTGGTGGAAACATTCCTCAGAGATTTTGGTTGGTCATTTGAGTTGCCTTTCTATCATCTCGAACCAGTCTGCCCATTCTCCTCTGACCTGACATCCACATAACTGCCGCTCACTGGATGTTTCCTCTTTTTCGGACCATTCTCTGTAAACTCTAGAGATGGTTGTGCGTGAAAATCCCAGCAGATCAGCAGTTTCTGAAATACTCAGACCAGCCCGTCTGGCACCAACAACCACGCCACGTTCAAAGTTCCTTAAATCACTTTTCTTCCCCGTTCTGATGCTCGGTCTGCACTTGAGCAAGTTGTCTGGACCACCTCTACATGCCTAAATGCATTGAGTTGTGGCCCTGTGATTGGCTGATTAGCTATTTTTGTTAACAAGCAACTGAACCTAATAAAGTGGCTGGTGAATGTATATTTAAATAGTATAACAATAAAATCATAATTTCAGAACTCTAATTATAAAAATTTCAGCTAACAGTCAATTACAACATTCAGTTAACAAAGTCAGTTAACACTGTCAATTCTCACAGCCAGCTAATTCTGTTCATTAACACAGACAATTCTGACATTAACACAATCAATTAACTAATTCAGTTACCACGTCAGTTAACACATTTAGCTCTCACATTCAGTTAACAGTCAGTTAACATAGTTAACATAGTCGATCATCACAGTCAAGTGACACATTCATTCGATGTAGTCAGTTAACGCATTCAGTCATCACATTCAGTTAACACAGTCAATTATCTTACTCCATTAACACAGTCAATTATCTTACTCAGTTAACACAGTCAGTTAAAACATTCAGTTAACACAGTCAATTTGTCACAATTGGCCCCTCCCAGTCCTCTGTGTGCTTGTGTTTACATTCTGGTCTTGTCCATGTGCTTTCTTTGTTTTGATTCTTCCCTGTTCTGCCCCCTTGTTTCCGGACTCTGCCCTTAATTATTTCCACCTGTTTTTAGACTCTGCCCTTGATTGTTTTCACCTGTGTCTAGTTAACACTTGTTACCTGTTCCTGTATTTAAGTCCTGTGTTTTCCCCTGTAAGGTTGCCGGTCTTTGTAGTGTATTATTTGTATTGTATTGTTGGGTGTTTGTTCTGCTGGTCTCCGTAGTGTGTTTAGTCTGTGTTTCTTTTTGTCATGTCTGTTCCCCGATCTATCCGTGTTGGATAGACCCTGGACCGAATCTCGCTTCTCTTCGCAAATGCGTCTGCCTCATCATCGCTTCCATCGCATCGTTACACATTTACCTTATTCACTTAACACAGTCACTTAAAACATTCAGTTAACATAGTTAGTTATCTTATTCGGTTAACACAGTTAATTATCGTATTCAGTTAACACAGTTAAAACAGTCACATAACAAATTTGGTTAACACACTCAGTTAAAACATTCAGTTAACACATTCGGTTAACACAGTCAAGACAGTCAGTCAGTGGTGATACAGTCACAATGAGCAGTGCAGCTGAATGGAACATTCACAGTGGTCAGTGGAGCTGGATGAGTCAGCGGTGACAATACCTACACACACATGATGGCACGATGGGTGTGTAAGATCCCTGCTGTGTTTACCCAGCAGAAACCATCACCGTCATAGATCTCTGCACTTGACCTCCCTCTGTGTGTGTGTGTGTGTGTGTGTGTGTGTGCTTATTTACATTAGTGTAGGTGTGTTTTATGGAGAAATCTGCAATATGTGAAATAGAAACAAGAGACACAGAAAGAGAGAGAGAGAGAGAGAGAGAGAGAGAGAGAGAGAGAGAGAGAGAAGGAGAGAGAGAGCAATCACTGAATCACCTGGAATAAATGCGATGGTCAGGAAACTGTGGCTGTTTGACCATTTGTTTTGTTCTGCACTTCTCAACATTACACCTTCTGTCTTCCTGTTCTTCTACAAATCAAAAATATTCTCATATTAGTCAGTCAGCTTTTCAGGTCAAAGTGCCAGCTTGGTAGAACATTAGTGTGGTTACATTTGCTTCCCACTGGGCCATCTGCATTCTTAAAAATAAAGATGCCAAAAAGGCTTCAGAGCTTCTGCTCCCCTAGATAACCTTTCAATTTATAATTCTTTAATCTCTTGAATGGCTAGGACCCACCAGCAGAACCAAAGTTCTATAACCTTAGAATAGCCCAGCTTTGCATTAGAGTTCCTGTAGATACTGAATAATAAGCCCTAGTCTGTAATAAGCCTGAAATTTTAAGAAAAAAAAGATTTTTGTGAATGAGATGTAGGAGTGTAAAGAACCTTTTGAAGTGTGAATGCTAAGTTAACACAAGTTAAAGGTTAAATCCTTTAGGATTATTTGTAATTTCCATGATTGCCTCAGGAGAAATCTTTGTGAAGTCAGCCGCAGATCCTATTTCTTTATCTGATGTCCTGTGTGCAACAATTTCTCCTCATTAGTTGCTTAATGTTATGTTGTTGAGAGATCTTTGGTGAACTTCTTAAATTGAATTTCCTTCAAATTTTCTTTATTTCCTGACTGTCTCTGAGAGCACAAGTGTTTTGTTGTAGTTGCTTTCAATTAAGTTAAAAAGTCCTGATTAGCTAGCTAGCTAGTTATGATTTCAATTATGTCTTATGTCAATTATGTCAGCAGGGGGCCCCAAGTATCTAGGCCTCAAGCACTTGCATTGTTTGTAGTTGTGAACAACACCACTGAACGTGGCTTAGGTATGAAGAAAGTTAACTGGGATCAGTTAGCAAATTCTCAGTTGGATTATGCTGACCGACACTTCACAAGCTTTCCTGAAATTAAAGTTCTTGAAGTTTTTTGAAGTTATGAAATATTTCTTTACAGCAGTGCCAAATGTTTGTGGTTCCCAAGACAGCATACAAAGCAGAATAAGCCCCCCAGTCAACCAGAATTGTATACCCAACAGAACATTTTCAAAACATGGACAACAAATTCAGCAGTTTCAGACCTATGGCCCACTGCTCTGAACATTTACTTGTTTTCCATGCTCTAGGCAAGCAGGCCTGATTCAATTCCAGAGCAAATTATCAGCAGGATGCTTTATTGCCATATCAGTAAAACTTACAGGGTCTTCTTGCAACACAGGTCACAAAAACATTCACTATGCAAATTCACAACAAGAAAACCACATAGACTGCAGAAGTGCATAAACTACATACATCTAAAAAAGATGCAAAGATGCATACATACATCTAAAAAGATGCAAAACAGACAAGAAAAGCAGGTGAGTGTACTTAGTCCTTAACTGTAATAGAGGCTATACAGTGCTGAGTAGATTACTTAAGGAATATAGTCCAGTACTGTTTACAAATATCATAACTAAAACATAAACAATAACTTAATCTTTTAGATTACTTAGAAGGGTTAATCTGACAGACCACTTTTAGATTGCCTATTACTATTGACTACTACTAATCTAACCTCTTTATCTGTGTCCGTAGATACACAGATACGTGAGTGAACTGGGTTGATAAAGTTCAAACCAATATTTATATTTCCCTTTCCTTCTTCTTACAAAGTGAAACACAGCTATTGTTATCAGTCCGAGTCACAAAGCTTTTATGCAGTTCATGACCAAAATCAGTATATTAGGAATGAGTAGACTTACATAGATTTTTATTGATCAGATATAGATTATAGATTTTCTTGTTAAAATGAAATATTGAATCCTCAAACAAGTAACTATAATTTGATTACATACATTTTTTAAAAGTATACCACTATAATTGAAAGCATTTCATTTTTTAAAATCAGATTACAGAGTTTCAACCCTTGTCTGAACAGGCTATGTTAATAAGCTGATGTTCAAAACAACAACAATCCACCATGCACACTCACACAGAAATAAATAATGACATTAGAGGCAACTAAATTAATGTAAAAGCTGCATCAATTCCAATCTGATTGTTCAGTCATAGACCCCATTGCCTCACAACATATATGTATAGCATTTTTAAGTGCCGCATATTAAGGTGGAAGTGTTGTATTTAACCTGTTTTTCGCTGTCCACATTGCCCACGAAAATCAATTTGTGTCACATATGAAGAAAAAGAGGATTAGCCATGGTGTTGCCTTATGGCAACAATGGCTTTCTTTCATTTTTTATTTGCCTAACAACAATAGTAAAGTCATGTTTTGTAACACCAAAGGCTTTATGTGCAAAACTGGATGAGTTTTTCCTGATCCCATGCCACCTTGTCCTCTGTACTTTTTTTTTTTTTTTATGTTTACACACTAAAGCCCAGCAGCTGAAGCATTCTCAAAGCTTGTGTAGAAATCAGCATTCAAAATTATGTAAAAATGTTATTAACAAAATTGAACATATGATTCTTTTTCTAAAATGAACCCCGATTAGATGTGACAGTGGAACTGCAAATTGTAATGTGCAGTGCATACACTGGGGCTAAATGCATACAATGTCATGGAATGATGTCATTGATTTTATCAATAAAATTATTTTATTTTTGTGTTATAAAAGTACATAATGTTGCTATCTGACATCAAATAGTAATGTTTAGCAACCATATATTGCTGTTACGCAATATTGATGATTAAATGATTATTTTCATGCTGAAATAACAAATGCCAGTGTCACATTGTCACATGCTGTTGCCATATGGCAACAAAATACAAAGTATGGCCCAAATTTATTTTTTCCAAATATGTTTTCAGATTTCCAATTACTATCCCATTTACTATCCCAGTAGGAAAATACATAATTCTTGTAGAAGATCCACTTTTACCCTCACTGAGATTGTATGCATTTATGTATCTTTTAGAGGAGTGAATTCCCACTTTTCCCACTTTTCATTCACACTGGATGTTTTCCAATCATGGAAATCCGTATCATGCTCCTTCTGGATCCCCCCGCAAACAGGAATGCCAAATGTTTACCCTAAGCAGGCCTCCTCCCTTCATTCACCTGACTAACTAACACAATCTCTGCCCTGGTGGTTGGGTGAGGTGATGAAAGTCTTATGCTATCGTAAGAGTGTGGTTATGGCTGAGATGGGCTGATCAGTGGAGTAATATTATCATCGGCTTGTGTAATGTTGAAAAGCAATTTGTCTTGAGGAAACTGGCAGTGATTATTTAGCTCTGAATTGACTCACTCATACTTGAGCTGGCCTTTACAGTTCACCCTACAAGCCGTGTATGTGTGCTTTTTCCTTTTTACAAGCCTTTGATGTAGGCGCGCAGAACATTATGTATGACATAACGAAGACTTCAAAAACATTCTTTTGAGGCACCATGTTCTTTCAAACAAAAACCTATCTAGCCAAACATTTACCCCTTTCTCTCTCTTGCTCACTCACTCTCTCTGTCTCTCTCCCTCTCTTGCTCATTTTCTCTCTGTTTGTCTCTCTCTCTCTCTCTCTCTCTCTCTCTCTTTCTCTCTTTCTCTCTCTCTTCATGTCCATTCTTGCAGCAACACTACTGGTTAACCCAGCAAGTCAAGGTGATTCACTAGAGAGTTATAAAAAGCACACCTCTGCAATTATCAACACAGCCTTTGAACCACTGGGCGTAATGTGGCAGTAATGGCCCCAGTATAATTGTGACTAAAGCACAACAGAGACTTTGTGCAGTCTGCCTGTAGCTAAGCACGTCTTTTTGCATAACCAACGTAATGCCCTGAGGACGTGCCAGATTCTGGCCTTGTTGCGACAGCCATTCTGCGTGGGTACCTGGCTCTGGCTAACGTCACAGATAGCCCAACTACACTCTTACCAATAAAGGTTCCACAGCAGTTCTTGGTTGGTTTGAACATACTACTCTAGAAAATACATTAGATTGGTGTTTTGTGTAATGTGGAAGTTCTTTCAACTATGAAAGGTCTCATATGTCTCATTAACTAAACTGGCTTTGAAAGATTCATTCAAAAAAATGTCTTCCACTAGAGGGCCTGTAGAAAGAGGTTCTTTCATTATACTTTTCCATTACGTAGGCCTAAATATATCAGACTGCCTTTCAAACCGAAAACGCCAAATGATCTTTCAGCACACATAAGAATTCTCTTAAACCAGCCTCAATTCTCAGTAGCTTCTTGCTCATCAGTCACCACCCAAACTATAAGCTTTTCTAAAAGAGATTAAGAGTGTGAGAGAAGGAGAGAGAGCAGGAACGCAAGAGGTTAGCAGCACCATGCCAACTAAAACAGTACAACAGTACCTCTCTTTTTTTTGCATTCTCCCTTTCTCTCTCTTTCTGACTAATTAAGTCTCTCTGACTTGATCTCTCTCCTTTTCTCTCCTACTCCTTCTGCCTTTCGTTCTGTCGCACCCTCTCCTTTTCTTGTTTTCTCACCCTCCCATGCTTCTCACTCTCTATATCTTTTGCCTTTCCTCCTTCCTCTTTTATGTCACTTTCTCTCCCCCTCTACTTCACTCTATCGTTCTCTCTGTCACTCTCTCCCCATCTCTCTCTTTACCTCATTCTCTCTCTCTCTCTCTCTGTCAGCCGTCTGTTTTCTCTCTGTGCGGTGCAGGGCTCAGGGGTTGTGTTATGACAGAGATTCTTTTGTTTGGATTATGAGAGAGCGGCGAGAGGAACAACAGTGCTCTGCGCTGTTTGTACTGACAGAGGAACAATATTTTCATAAGGTGTTCCTCATCTCCTTCTGTTCGCCGGATCAGAGAGAGGCGACCGATTGAGACATGCAGGATCTATTTCCAACCCACACAAACACACTTGCTCACTCGCCATGTCCTGTGTGCGCTTTGCGTCGTAGGCCGTATAAAGTAAAAGCAAGTGAGTAATACATCGTATTATTAGCTGCACTAAGCAACAGCCACTGCTAACATTAACTCCACAATCTGAAAAATGTTTTCATCAACTTTATGGCGTAGTCGCCCCGATTAACCCTTTAATCAACCTGTCAGTAAACTGCCAGCTGACTGTTTACAAACTTTATTCACTCGGAGGAAATCGTTTGGCCACACAGGCTTAGAGAATGAAAGAAAAAAAAACAATTGACGGGCTTCAGCAGTCAGTTTTAACCAGATTCAGATCAATTTCCTCTGTCCAGTTTTTCTGTGTATTTTGTAAATTTGCACCCACTCTAACTGTTTTCCAAAAGTTACTTAAGACTTAGCTCCGCCTACACTTGGCACAACCATGTGATATCACTAGAAAAGCTTCTTCCCTGTAGAATCCAAATAGAAAATCGAAATATGGCACACAAATCCTGCTTGTTCTCAGAGATCTCGCTGGGTAACGCAGCTCTGGGACTTTATGGGACACATTTTTTCTTCATTTAGAATCAAAACTCTCAGTTTCCTGCATACCTGCATTCATGAAATTTTACATGTTCTTTTGTAACCCTATTCTGTATGATATTATAGAGGTATTTGCTCATAGCTGGATTTCATACTACAAAATAATAGGAAAGCAATGACACTTTAAAAGTCTAAACTGAAATTCTTTCTCTGGACTGTGGCTTTACAATAAAATAAACATTTTAATTCAATTTAATTTAATTAATTCTAACATCATGCAAAGGCTACTTTTCTTTATATGTAAACATGTGCATTTTTAAGCATCACATTTGACCTTCTAAACACAAAACTTCCAATACAGAAATTATACGAATTATTGTCGACTGGCAATGATTTATTGTAATATCACCTTACCTGTAAAGAGTGGCTAAACAGCAATAACACACCACAAAATGAAATTATATAGCTGAACAATTTAGAAACAAGTGTGTATACATGCACAAATGCATGAGTTTTACATTATGTTTATGTCATGTCTTCTTCTGTGAGTTTATTGGCTGGTTGCAAATCTGATCACTGCCTGATTCTTGAAGATCTGGAGTTTCCTTGTTGTCTGATTACTCAAGACGCGTTGATCAAATGACTGACAAAACCTGTTTTTCTGCAGTTATCAGTTTATTAAGTGCATGTAAACGCACTTAATCCTTTCTTATTGCTAAACTATAATTTCTCTTTTGTACCTTTTTTCTGGTGTTTCTTTACTCATCAAAGCAGTTTTAACCTTGAGTAATGTAGAGGACTAGGTTACATTTTTTGCATGTGGTCTTCATCCTCCAGCTTAAAAATGATAGATCAATCTCTATATACAATCATGTGGAGATTCCCCGTTCCAGTTCAGGGCATCTACTGCTTTACATCGTTAGCCCAGCACACCTGATCTAACTCATCAGCTAAGCATTAAGCCTGCTTTTGAATGAAAGCAGGTGTGTTGCGGTGAGGGACAGTATGAGAGTGAGAACCTCTGATTTAGATGATGGTTGGACACTTTCTGTTGAGCTTTTTACATTCTCAGCAGCCTCAGCATCGGACCTGTCACCATCTGACTAGTCTAATATATCACTGCTGTCCAAAAAAGCATATATCTCCATTTTGTCCGATTATTATTTTTCTGCATAATTTTAACACAGCGGCTGTCCTTTTTTTTGTGTGAAAATTTCAAAATGGATGTGCCAATAGAAACGCTCCCAAATAACTTATAAAATCTCTTTACAAAAACCTACACAAAAAGTTACATTTTCCTGTAAAGCTCGCCTTTTGGACAAACATGCTTTTTTGATAATATATAAATGTTTATCCATACGTTTTGTTTTGAAGCAAAAATAAAGTAACATTAACTAAAGCAACTAAAGTGATGCTGATGGAGCCACTGACCACTGACCTGAATTTCTTCATCATGCAGACATGTGAAATATTATCGAATTAAAGTTCTGATATACTTGAGTAAAGAAACATAAAAATCATATCTACGTGTGATTGAAAGTACGCCCCACGATTGGCTGAATATTCTATCAGTCTTAGCTTTCAACATTAGAAATGTTGTGCAAATAGGAAAGTGTGAAAATATTGAAAGTCATCATGCAAAAGACTGTTGGATCACACAACTCTGAAAGCCAGATCCATTAGTACTGGGCCACTGGACTGAACATCTACTGATTTAAGCTTCCAATAGAGACTAACAAGAAGGAGCGTTTGTGAACAAACTTTTAGCTGGCTTGACCAGCTGATAATGCTAACAGAGAAAAGTTAAAGCAACTGTGGAAGAGTGTTCATTGGGTTTTAATAAGTTTATAGAGTAAATCTGTGTGGTTGCTATGGTGTTGCTGTAACAGGGCTATGGTATTCCAACTTGTTATTAGGGCGTTGCCTAGTGGTTGTTAAGTAGATGCTAAGGTGTTACTGGGCTGTTGCTATGTTTTCCCAGTTGGTTGCTAAGGTGTTACTAGGCTGTTGCTATAGTATCCCAGTCCTACAGTTACACAGAACCATGTGTAAAGTCAATCAAAGCTAAATTCTATCTTTAAAGTGCAAATATAACAAATTCTGCTTGTATACTTGCTTAAAACATTAATATTAGCTATGTAGAAAAAACATAGACAAACATTACTTGTGCTGCCCTCTAAATATGTTACAGAATTTTGTAATTCCATGATGAGTCTGTATGAGCACATCCAGTTAACATTATACTTGTAACATAATACAGTTTTTAATTCTAACAATTGTGGAAAATGATTACAGCTTAAATAATTGTAATAATTTAAATTAACTGAGATAATCTTTAAAACTGAACGGAATAAATAAATATTGCAATTACATGATTATGCAGTAATTGTGAAAGGCCTGCTGTAAGGCTGAATATGTAGAAAAAGCACATATTTAGGTAGAGGCTCTAATGCCCTGCAATATTATGTGGTTCTATCTTAAAAACTGTAGGAGTACCATTGCAAATTTATAGTCAAACAAATAATATGAAGAGGAACATGAGGAAGAGTAGGTAAGCTTTTTCAAGCCAACTTAATTAGCTCTGCCTTCCAGATATGATGAAAGATATAATGTCATCTGTCTCTGACCTTTTATTGTTTTGTCAGTTTTTAATCGCAGCCTATCAGCTCTTTACTATCTGTTCAGGTATGCTTTTGTGCAGTAACAGGCCATTGGCTGCAGTTATTGATCTAAAAAGGCCAGCAGCTGAAACACTTAAAGGGCAGCGCAGAGACTCCTAAGCATCTTGGCTGGCATGCTCTTCATAGTCAGACTCAGGGTGAGGTCAAAGGTCCAGTGCCTTCGGCCACACTGTGTTTGTTGTGCGCTGAGTAAATTACATGAGAAGAGTGATAAAAAACATGAGCAGAAAGTCATATATATTCTGATTAATGTACAGGCCTCTTGTGAGCAGAAAAATAGAAGCAGCCCTACCAGTTGTCAGACGGTGTTTGGCTGTGGACGTTGATGGAAAAAAGATTAAGTGATTACCGCCATCTAGTGGACTGGACACCATTACCACAAATCAGTTTTAGTCTGTACTCTGTTCTTCGTCACCAGCTAGGTGTTTTACATATTAACATACACACAGTTTCCGAATAAACTCAACAGATATGTCAACATAACATGTAGGGAAAAAATGTAATTAAATGTGTTGATTTCTTTGAAATATAACAGTAGCAAGTAAACAAGTAAATTACTTTGTCATTTTTGTGTTCAGTGTTTTTGACAGAGGCCCATAAGGTCCTACTCACACCTCTAGCTGGAGATCTATCACACTGGAGAGTTTAAATCCAACACCCTGGCCTCTGATGGCCTTCATTACCTGGTTCAGGTGCGTTAGATTCACTTATCTTACAGCTAAACTGTGCAAGGTGGTAGATCATCAGGACCACGACTGAGCACCCTTGGTGTATGCTGTGGTATTGACACACTGTGCTATTGTTGCTTTTAATGACACTTTTAGTGACATATATTTGTATAATGTCTAATTTTTGGTTTTGTGTGGTTGTTTACTGGGTGCTCTACACTGTTTTGAAAGAACAGTTAAAGACAGATCAATATCCCAGCTGGAAATGTGCTTTCTGTCTAATTAATGTTTACAATTTTTAAATAAGGTAACAAATGAAGAAAACCATATGTTAACACTGGTAAATATTGACTATGTTAATTCACTTCTTTTTGGTTTGTTTGTTCTCTTCAGTAATGAATACATAATGTATATATATATAATGTGTGTGAAATGAACCTAGTCTTTTTTCAATATACAAACTTTTTATTCATGCCTTCATTCAATCCATTAAACATATATTTATGTATAAATTCACAGTCAATCCATATAAAAAAGGAAATGTGTACAATAACATCATTTACAAATACATAATTGCAAAACAGATTAAAGGTTAAAGGAACGTCCCTTTGACGGTTAACACTTCTGTGTGATTATCAGTCATCAGGCCTCCTATACAATACTATAAATGGTGACATCACATACTTCAGAAAAAAAGGGTGCAAAATACTGAACAAATACAAGACATAAATGCACAAAAAGATACACAACATGATAAATTCTTTTTATAAAAATGTACAGACATCTGCTACACTATGTTTGTGCACAAATGATGCAATTGATTTTGAATGTAAAGGATCTCTCTCTCTCTCTTTCTCCCTCTCTCTCTCTCTCTCTCTCTTGCTCTCTACCTGACGTTGGAGAACACAGTACATAGATAATTGCATGGCCTTAAAAGGAACACTATCCCCTCACATGTAATCTTGGTGAAGTATCCCTTTAAAGGTCCATTCTAAAGTGGTTTTGTGTTGCCATATTGCAGCCGTGCAGAATGAGAAGGATTATTTTTGGTGCATAAACGGAAACCAAAACATGCCGTTGTGATATCCTGATAATGTTTAGAAAATGGCTTTGCTCTTTCACATTTACTGTTACCCTGTTGATGATCCAGTCCATCAGTTTTTGTTTTGAATGGAATGTGCAAGCAAACCACAACTGATAAACACACAAATAGTTTTGCGAGCGATTGTAAGGAAAGTGTTGAGAAAGTGTTGAAACCCCTCGCTATGGATTTGTATCCATTTCACAGCTGACACTGACACTGTCAGTAAGACTTTGTTTCTCTTCATACTGACTAAAACTTCAGAAAAATTGCTTCTTGAACTGAAATATTCATTAATTGGCAAAGGTACTTCAATAAACCTGCGTGTAAATGCTGATATGTAAATACTCTGCTGGTTTTCAATAAGATATTAAGTTCGCTTCTGCTCCCTATTCTCTACATCAATGGCCACTTTATCAGAAACACCTACTTTATTGATCCTATGAGGGGAATTCGTTTTGCTGCTTTACTAGTCTGGGATCAGCACAGCAACTCTGAATTCGTTACAATGGTGGTGTAATGGGGTCAAATATAGCCAATTTAT